>NC_079450.1:18708103-19008103 GCF_903798145.1 Danio aesculapii | reverse complement strand
ATAAATATGAAATTAGTTTTTTTAAAAAGACAATAAACATTAAACGATAAACATAAAAAAATATATATATTATTCATACTGATATCAATGAAAACTAAAGGTACGGTATGTACATTTTTTAAAATCGAAATATTCAAAAACCACTAGAACTGTGTTATATGTTTTGCTGACTTAAGTCTTATTCACACTACGAGCGACACGCAGTGGCAAATCGACAAGTGACTGTGCATTTCAATGGAGAGCAAGCAACTTTGGCGACCTTCACCTGCGCAAGCGACAGCGACTGTTGGCGACCAGGTGGGCGTGTCAAGCACGCAACAAAGTTGAGAATCCTTCAATTTTATGCAAATGAAGAGCGACTTTCTTGAGCGACAGCCAATAAGAGCACCGATCCTCTCTCAGCTTTCTCCGAGGCCGGTTGTATTCATGCTGTGTAGACCTAAACAGATCTGCGTTTGCAGCAGGTCGCCACCCAGAGCGACAGGTAGCTACAAAGTCACTGATAGTGTGAATGAGGCATTATGCACTAATATTATTCCTAATGTAAATTATTATTAAAATCCAGAGAAAGCAGCAATTTTAACTAGTGACACTGTGTTTTGTGTGTCGCCATTCTGATGACGTAACCTACCCTTGATTTCCAAATTGGTTTTATAGAAAACAGATAAACACCAAATATGCTTTAATATGTTGTATGTTTTATTAGAATGCACTGAGTAGCATTATCAGAGAACCCTAAAATATTTTTAGTATGTGGTAACACTTTGAGCAGAAGAACTGGAAAGGTTTGACAGTGGCATAATAAAAGTCATTAACATGTGCCTTTGTTTGTTGTGAATATGCACCCTCTACTGGCAAAATTGCATACTGTGCCTTTAAAAGACCACTTACGCCCATTCACATGTGTTGTCAGCTTCAAAGCTTCCCATTCACTTTGAATGGGTTATGTCAGGCGTTGCCGAACTGCATTGTGGATCCGTCGGTGCTGCTTCAGAGGCGTTGCTCGCTGCAGAAGTTGGGACTTGCTCAACTTTTTAAGCGCCGACGGAAGCGTCAGCCAATCAGATCGCTGTATGCAAATACACCAGCTCAGACAGTGGCCTTTTGCTGATTATTTTCATAAATTGCGTCAGCCCTAACTTCAGAAACGCCCCCTGTCAAGCGTTAACGCTAAACCCCCGTGTGAATCAGGCGTTAAATTATCAATTTCTCTGGATGTACTAAATTTACAAGGTGTGTAATTAAACCTTTACAAGATTTGAGTAAAATCTGTCAGAAAATCTATCAAATGTCTGAATGCAGAAAATGACTATTTATCAAAACAACAAATGGTTTTGTTTGTTGTAATATAAATTCATGATTATTGATGAAAAGAATACATATTTTGCGCTCTAATTGACAACATTTCCGTTGTAATTTCAGAATAAATGTGATCAGTAGTTTACAGAACAAAACACAGATCATGTTTTTCTTGAACACTTAACTTCAAAGTGAATAAACAATACAGTAAAACTACCAAATATTATTTTAATATTTTCTATCACTTTATATGAAGGCAATTGAAAACTATTGTGCTACCATTTTAGTTGTCAAAATCTAGATTATTTTACATTAATCCATAATTATATGCCAAATTAATCGCAACAGAGCAGATATGTTGTTGTGGTAATATGTGATTAAAGCAGCCATGTTTTCAGTACAGTTTTGGCGTAAACAAATCCTTGGTATATTGCCCGTTTTGAAGAAAATGTGCTGTGCCAGTTAGTAATTTCTCTGATGTCTAGTTAATTGAATGTGTGCAGCTCAGAATGATAATGTTCCACACAGAGGACCAGTATAATAATATATAATCAAAACAGTAGCTTCAAAGCGATAGGTCACTCAGAGAAGAACATTTGCAGATAACCATTTACAAAAGCCATCTACAATCGGTGAGGGAGAAATAAAACATAAAGGCAAAACCGTGTTTATACCTGTGGCTCCTGATGATACGTTGACAATCATTTATCAGTCTGTGTGTATTACAGTATTAAATGCTTATCACTTGAACACATTCACAGCAGTCTGAAGTACAAGCTTCCTGTTGTGTGATGTGTATGTAGGCACAGATATGTATTTTATATGGGTTGCAACATCCAGAATAAGCATGTCTTCCATTTTTTTATGATCAATAACACAGTCATCCTCCTTCTTTATCGTAAATAGTGTCTTGTGTGAGTTTATGTCCAAACAGGAGTCACGTATATATTCAGTTTGGATATACATTTTTGATGCCAGTAACCATTGACTTATATTTTAGGACTCGTCAAAGACCACAAAATCAGCTAACAAAAAAACTCTTCAATGTTCTGTTGAAGAAAAAAAGTCACCTATACGCTTTTAATGGACTGAGGAAGAGTAAACTATTTTTTTTTTAATTGTTTGTCTTTTTTTTTATTATTATTAATTTCATTTTTTTATTTATTTTTCGGGGACAAACTAACGGTGCTAAAATGTACAATATAGAATATTGTAGATATCTAAAACTGTAAAGCATGATATATCAAAATGTTATGAAAACAAACTTTTTATGTTGCTTTAAATAAGTTAAAATACTATTTTTTTTTTTTACTTGAATCAAATTACTAAAATAATTGTTCTAGTCATCTCAACTTGCATCAATCAGACAAAAATTTATATTTTTAATTAAACTAAAATATTAAGGCAGCAAGATTTTTACAGTGTACACTGTAAAACGTGATATGACAGCCTGATCTCACGAGAAAGCGTAAGTATTTTACTATTTGTCAGTTTAGTGGCTAATTCATAAACCCAACCGTCATTGGGGGATGAGCAAATCGTACTAAATTGTAGGAATTAGATCGTACGAATTCATACGAATTAGCCACTAAATCAAAAAGTTACGAATTGCCGTGAGATTGTGTTGCAAATGACAAAAAGTCATGAAAACAAATGCTTTTATATTACTTTAACTTTTTAATAAGTTAATCAGGTTTCAGCTTCATTTCAAGTTTAACTTAATATGTTTATTCTGTTTGATTGATGAAAGTCGAGATGACTAAAATGAGTTGTTTATTCAACAAAAGAATTAAGTTAGTAACATTTTTTTACTGTGTGTAATGCCAGAATGACAATATAATATAGCATGATAATGCAAGTACACGCTTTCAAAAAATGCATATTAATGTACGAATAAGAATTCACAAATATTTCATATAATTAAAGTAATTCTAACTATTTAATAATTAGGCATTGGAATAAAAACGTAAAAACGTGTCTTAAACAAATCAATAATAATAATAACTGTTAATAAAAACATGCAAGGTAACAAGAGCTAGAAAGAAAGTTACATGTTTAACGTCATTTTATACTTTTAAAGTGTCAGGCCACATCTGCTACCAGATCTATTTTCAGTTGTTAGGCACCCTCATGAAAATATGCTGTAGTAATTTATAGTTTTACTGTTTTTTTTTTTTTTTTAACCATACTGACTCTGACTAGGGATGCAACGATTAACCGATTTCACTATTAACCGCTATTTAATTCGTCACAGTTAATTAATCGAAAAGGTTTCTCAACACCTTTTTGTTCTGCACTGCAACCAAACAAAGTTATACCCAACTCTGTGCTAGTTTTAAGTTCTGAGCTTGTACATTGAGGCTAATAATACACACTCACACTGGATTAATATGGCTGAGGCTATTAACTAAGGACCATTCACATATCGCATCTTTTATGCACACAAGTTCGTAAACAATATTGTAATACATTTACAATAATTCCTTTCAGACAGAGGTTCAGCAGCTTTTGACTACATTTGTTCTCTTTAAAAGGGAAATACTTAGCTAATATGTATCTTAGATTTGCATTAGACAAATACTATTTTATTTATTTGTTGTTCTGTCATTTATTTTCAGTGTAAAATCATTACTTCTGTTTAAATGCCAAAACTTTTTTTCTCACACACACACACACACACACACACACACACACACACACACACACACACACACACACACACACACACACACACACACACACACACACACACACACACACACATATATATATATTAGTATTAGTATTAATAGTAGTATTTTATTTTATTATTGTTTACAGACATTTTTTTTATTTAAATAACACTTTGAAATATAAAGAGTTTTCATGTGATTTTTCTAAACCAGTAGGGTTTTAAAATCAATGAATAATAATCGTGATAACCGTGAAACCTTGACTATTCCACAGACTAGAATCGTAGAACCAAAATCTGTAATCGTTGCATCTCTAACTCTGACAACTCCAATTGAGTTTGAATGAGATGCACAATCAGTTAAAATGTTGTTGACATTGGTTTTTATGTATGACAAATATATATATAGCATCACCAACAATGATTGAGGTCCCGTCTGTGTGTTGTGCGATAAGTCAATATATTCATTATTAAGCCTAAGGCCATTCACAGCCAGGCTGACAACTATAAGCTTATTAATACTCTAAGACCAATCTGTTTATCATAATAAGGAAGGAGATTATGTTTAAGTTTTATTTTCTGCTGCTTTAAAATCTCCCATCAACAAAACATCCATAAACTGGGAGAAAGAATTCTATCAATAAATCAGAGTTTTCGTCCTTGGTTTAAACAGCCCTTTTGTCTAAAGAGTAGGAATAGTTGTCATTTTTAAAGATGTTATCTGTATTCCTTGATATGAATTGTCATTTTTGAAATTCTCCAACATCCACATATTGCAGAGTTCCTGCTATTTATTTATTTCATTTCTATTTATTTGTTCTTGACGTGAAAAATTTGCTCTTGATGATTTGCTTTAGTTGGAAAGGAAGAAAACACATACACACAGACTATATACTTATAAAAGTGGTCTAATTAATACTTGAAACATGTTTCCTTGATATGCAGGGATGTCATCGACCGGAAGGTCCTTCTTGAAGTCTCTGAGGAAGACTCCATCCATCAAAGAAGTGGATGAAGAGCAGCCGAAGGAGCTTTTCTTGGAGGATGAAGGGAACCGAGACCAAGTAATCCTTAGCAGAGACAGTCTTGAGCCTGAAGGTCAGAATCTATCCTCTTTCTGACCTCATAACATCCACCAGCACTTTGTTTGCCTGACCGGCACTATCTGTAATTGCTTTTTTACAGATTCTTTGGTGATACCTAGTGCCAGGGCTCGAGGGATGGATATGTTGAATGAGGATGATGATGATGATGATGATGATGCTAGATTTCTATCTAATCTAAAGAAAGTATCCTCATCCTCCATTGACTACTCCAGATTAAATCAAGAACAGGAGCCATCCGCCCCAACCAGCCCACTGAGGTACCTGAATAAAATGAGAAAAGGCTGAAATAATGAATTCCGAAGATGCTGTTTGTGAAGGGGCGTTTGCATATTATCCTTCTATAAATGTACTTTCTCTGTGTTCTTTTCAGGAGAGAAGAGATGGATTCGACAATTGAGGAGGAACAGAGAATGAATAAAGACACCGCTGGTAAGCACAGAGCAGAGAGAATATGATTTGAAAGAGATGTTTTGTTATTGCTTTCTGAAGCAATAAAGCACTTGTATGTTGCTTTTCTGTCAGCTTCTCCTGCATATAGTGAAGATTTTGAGGAAGAGGCGAGTGACAAAAGTGACGAGGAGCCTCAAGAGAAGGTGGATATAAATCTTTAATGCACCTTAAGCCTGTAATAAGAGCCCTGTCTGAATTTAATAACTGGTTATTTAGCAGTGCATGGAGACAATATGCATTTTTTTATTACTGGAGATACAGACTGAGAGATAGACAGTTAATATTAAGTATTATGTTTAGTGAGTACTGAATAATTAAAGTAGAATCTTTTATTTGTGACAAATTTGCTATAAATTTTTTTAAATGTGCTTGACTGCTGGTAATAGCAAATCCAAAAAAAGGCAAGTCATTTCACTCGGTGGCCATCTTTGAAACACCTCTCGGGCAATATGCTCGGGCAGTCTGTCTGAATGGGGAAACATCAAATTCTTCAAAACTGTTTGCCAAGCTTACGATTACGTTACATATTTGGAATCACCAGTAAACTTATACAAAAACTGTCTCATAACTTTCGTTTCTAAATGTTCGAATCAAACAAAATCTGCATTTTTTTCAGGTTGCCCAAGCTAATGCGCATGCGCACTCGAAAGGAACGAGATCACGACACCAAACTCATCTGTTCAAGTTCATTTATTTATAGAGCACATTTAAAAACAGCCAAACATAAAATAAGCCAAAAGAAACAACTGAATAAGTTAAAAAAAGTAGCAGTAGAAAGAACTATTAAAATAATATTAAAAAGCCAAACTAAATATGTACATTTTTAGGAGTGATTTAAAAATAGACAGTGATGGAGCCATTCTAATGTCAAAGGACAAGGTGTTCCATAACCACGGACCCGCTAGAGAGAAAGCTCTGTTCCCTCTACGTTTCAGTCTGGACTGAAGAACTAAAAGAAGATTTTGATCACTTGATCTAAGAGATCTTATGGGTATGTAAAAAATGCAACAGCTCTGAGAGATGGGTTGGGGCTAGAATATGAAGGTATTTATATACCAGTTAAAGCACTTTAAGGAGGCCCTTTAAAAGCCGGTTAATGTGGTCATGTTTCCTACTATTACAAATAAATCTAACAGCAGGACCAACTGAAGGCAAGAAATTTGTGAATTTGAGATGCCACAGTTAAGTGCAGTATGTTAGACTTTAGACAGCAAGTGGAGTCGATTAAAAACTGGTGCCAAGAACCAAACTGGTATGTTTGTCTATTTTCAATGACTCCCAGAATGGCACCCAGATTTCGCACACGAGGGGATCTGAGGGCAGATAAGTAGCCCACATCTAGGCTTTTCTATTCTATCATCCTCTGGATAATAATCGTCTGATCGTGCTGCACTTCTGAAGTAATTCACAGCTTGGTCTTGATGTTGAATCTCCTCCAGAAATGCCAGCGACCCTTTGTTTACAAGATTGTGGGCATTCAAGTAGTTGATGTCATGCGATGTGCGTTTGACAGGGCGGACTGTACTTTGCATTCGTTTGATACAGATTACAAAACCAAAAAACTTTGTTTTCAAGTGCACTTGGTTCATTTAAAAGTACTTTATGTGGATATATTTTTTCATGTCTGTGAAGCAAGTATGTGCTTGTTTCATTTGTTGAACACCAATCTGTCGTAAAAGCACACATCCCCCGGAGAAATGTCAGTCTATAGCGATCAATGATTGGCTCCTGTACTAGTAGGCAGGGCTTCATTCACCAAATTGACCGTTACACTTTTCCCCATTCAAAACTATACGAGTGACATGTCTTGTGTATTCTATAGTCTTTGGTAATAGTCACATTCCTGGGACAACTCTCTACATGTCTTTTGTTCCATTTTTCTTGTGTGAATTATGTGTAACAGGTTGTCTGGGAGGTGTTAAGTATTAAAAGCTGATAAATCAATTTAGAGAGATTTAAGGCCCTTAAGAATTATTAAAAAGTCTTAAGTGCTATTTTACAAGGTATTTAATTGTGTATTGTTTTTGATTATACAAAGTATAGTTGTATGCTAATGTTTTCCTAAATTTACCTTGCAAATATAATAATGCTGTGTAGTTTATGAAATTGATAAAATCCTGCTAGATTTGACATTACGCTGCTTTGTTTACTGCAATAACCAAGGAAACACTGTTATTGCTGCTGTTCAATAGACAACACCTGCTGGCTTGGCATTTTTATTCAGTCAGTTAATAATGCTTTAGTTGAGGATTAGTTTCTTACAATCGGTATTTAGTAAATATACTGCAAGTTAAAATGTCACCAATGGTACCTATTGACACCCAAAGTGATGATGAAGTCTTAATGTATGAAAAGAGTCTTTAAAAGTATTGAGTTTCCCTCTCTGCCTCCTGTATATATGCTGTGTAAGTAAAAGTAAATTTCAGCAATATTTTAAAAATACTTTTTTCCCTAGTATTCTTATTCATTTATTATTTATTTACATCATTTTTTACAAATGTATTTACAAAAGGACAGTCTGTTTTGGTTTGGTTGAAGAGAAAACGTAATTTCATTTTGCATTGGGTCAGCCACATCACAGCAGTCACCTTGGAGACGTTTTATTGAATAAATTAATTATGCATTATATTTATTTTTATTATGCACTGAATTAAGGAGAGAGAGAAAAAACAGACTTGGCTGAAAGCTGAAAATATTCAAACAAATGCCTATTTGCATCTAAGATACTTGGCTTTAGGGCCACACTTTACAATACAGTTCCATTAGTTAATGTCTTTACTAACATAATCTAAGAATAAACAATACTTTTACTATTGAACAATACATCAACTAATGAATTATTAAAACCCCAAGTTGTGCTTGTTAACATTAATGCACAGTGATTTAATATGAAAAAGCAATTAATGACTTTATTTTCATTAACTAACATTAACAAGATGAGTAAATACTGTAATAACTGTATTGTTCATTGTTTGTTTATGTTAATAAATACATTACCCAAACTTTATTTTAAAGTGTTAGTTTCTCTAAATGGGCTGCACGGTGGCACAGTGGGTAGCATGTTCACCTCACAGCAAGAAGGTCACTAGTTTGAGTCTCTGCTGGGTCAGTTGGCATTTCTGTGTGGAGTTTGTATGTTCTCCTCGTGTTCATGTGGGCTTCCTCCGAGTGCTCCGGTTTCCCCCACAACTCCAAAGACATGCGGGACAGGTGAATTGGTTATGCTTAATTGTCCGTAGTGCATGTGTGTGAATGAGTGTGTATGGATGTTTCCCAGTGATGGGTTGCAGCTGGAAGGGCATCCGCTGTGTAAAACATATGCTGGATATTCCGCTGTGGCGACCCCAGATGAGTGAATGAGTTTCTCTTAATGATTTATATGCTAGTTTATTTGTTTATTTTTTGTTCACATCACAACTTATTCACATTTTTTTCTTAACTCTCATGTGCTGTTGGGGATGTTTTCATCCACTCTGGGGTAATTTTAAGTCTTAATATGGCCACAATTATTGCTGTGTTTCAGAAAATGGAATGATTTTTGCTGATAAATCTTATTTTGACACACATTTTGGGAAAATGCTTTAAATTTTTTAAAAATTTAACAATGTACTCTGGGCAAATTTACTACCCTTTTGTTATGTTGGTGGCTGTTTTTGCACCATTGACTTCCATTATAATGACATTTTTTGATTGCTAATCCATGACACCAAATAATCATGCATTCTAGATTGTTCCTGGTGTTCCCTGTTGGGAAGAGGTAAATTTACAAATTTTTACTGTTGATCATTAGTTGCAGCACAAAAAAAAGCTTTGTTTCTGGATAAAAAGTATATGGTTAAATGAAGTATATATGGTGTATATGTGTATGGTATGTGTGGGGGCATGTGTGAGAGAGAACTTTGCCCACATTGATATGTTTGAAAAAATAAGCAGCTCAGCTCTTACAACATAGGAAACATTAAGTGTATTTATGCGTCATACATTTGCTGTTTTACTCCATTGAACTCCATATAAACAGGGATAACCACCAACAATCAAGAGTGCATGATTATATGGTGTCATGGATTTACAATCAAAAAATGTTGATATAATGGAAATCTGTGGGGCAAAAACAGGCCCTAAACTAATGAAAGGGTAGTCAATTTAAACAGTACACAAGGGTTAAAATGAATAATTTTTGTTGCGAAATCTAATAGCCCCTAATTTTAAACCACAATTTCTGCTCCTCTTTGATTTAGAAACCTGAAAGACTCGGGATGCTGGCCAAAGGTATACAACACTGCAAATTTCCACATATAATGCAGCAAATGTTTAGATGAAGCTGAAATGCTCTTCTTATGTCCCAGTGTCATTACATGACTCTCTAAATTCCACGGATGGAGCACTGGCTCCGGCAGTTCCCAGTTTGGCAGTTGCAAGAGAAAAATGTCCAGAAAGCAAACAAACAGACACGCCAGCACTGGAACCTGCAGGTATGAGAAGCAGTTGGTTTGTTTAAACCTACAGTATGTTGTGAAGGAAAACATCAGGCAGTTAATGTTACACCTTTTCTCCTCCGTATGTTTGAAGTGCAGTCGTATGGTCAGAGTGGAGGGAGTGAGATGGAGGCGCTGCAGGAGGCATACAGGCAGATCAGCGGCTCAGCAGGAGTGTGTGAAGATGGACAAGTCGAGGCTGGCAAGACTCCTCTTTCGCTCTCTACACTCCAGCCTGCGTCCACCGTGGAGTCAGGTCAGACTCGACACATGGCTGGTTTCTGCCAGTCACTGTGGGCATGCCTGCACTCCAGACATTTTGATTTGCAGCTTTTTTCCCTGCAAATGCTTTCAGTTAAACATTAAAGTGAAGAACGTGAGGTGGTTACCAAGTTCTTTGTTTGCGGCGCAAGTCCTGTTAGCTGACTTTAAACAGCTCGATTTGGGACGGTCGTGTAACACTGACTGCTGTTTTAACTTGACTGAAACAGATTGGTAGTGGGTGATGGACTAAAACGTTGTGTCAGATGTTTCTTGTAAATTTCGCTTGTGTTGAAATGCCTCAATGGGTAAATTAAGTTAAGTTCAGGTATTTTTAAATGAGTATTGTTTGATTATTTGGTATTTATTCATGATATCTAATAACATTTAAATTTAGTCATTTAGCAGATGATTTTGTCCAAAGTGACTTACAATTGAGGAGGAAATCAGCGATTCAACAAGAAGAGGCAATGCACACAAGATGTGCTAATTATACAAAGGAAGTACACTCACCGGCCACTTTATTAGGTACACCTGTCCAACTGCTCGGTTATGAAAGTTTCTAATCAGTCAATCACATGGCAGCAACTCAATTCGTTTAGGCATGTAGACATGTTCAGGACAATCTGCTTCAGGCTGGTAATGGTGATAAAATGGTGTGGGGGATATTTTCTTGGCACACGTTGGGCCCATTAGTACCAATTGAGCATTGTGTCAACGATGTTGCTGACCATGTCCATCCCTTCATGACCACATTGTACCCATCTTCAGACTGGTTTATTGAATATGACAATGAGTTCACTGTACTCAAAAGGCCCCCACAGTCACCAGAACTTAATCCAATAGAGCACCTTTGTGTAGCAATCTGCAGCAACTGTGTGATGCTATCATCTCAATATCGACCAAAATCTCTGAGGAATATTTTCAGTACCTTGTTGAATCTATGCCACAAAGGATTAAGGCAGTTCTGAAAGCAAAAGGGGGTCCAACCTGGTACTAGTAAGGTATACCTAATAAAGTGGCAGGTGAGTGTATTTGTGCTCAGAGAATTTAGTGCTAGAGTAAGGAGGGAGGGGTATTTTTTTTTCTTTTTTCAGAGAGGGAGAGAGAGTTTCTACAGGTGGTTTGTCAAGCCCACTCACCTGTGAGTGGGCTTTTTTTCCTCAAAGTCACAACAGCTTGTGAAAGTGAAACCCAAACCTCGCACATCGTTTACATGATTATATCGCATTGTAAAGTTATGAATTTTGAGTTTGCAAACGTGTACTTTTCATTGCGTCTTCCTTAAACTTCAGCCGTTTGCATTTCTCGTGGTCACAGAAGCTCTCTGTCATCTTAACTAGGTAAAGCTGAAAAGTGCGAGTGCGTTGCCTCATATGCCTCATGCCACATGCCTCACAATATTTTATTACCTCTATTGGTAATAAAATAACGAACTTGCCTGCAGGTCGCACACCAGAAGCGCTGCTCAGCAACGCGCAGCATCGCTCCACGCAGCACCATGCATTTTATAATTATAAACAAAAGTTTCTATCAGGGTACACATAACGGTGCCTCAGGTCGGCGGCTATCCGCAGCGCCCAGCCACCACTCAGGACACGGTTCATATTTCTGCCACGCCACAGAGCGCCATCTGAAGTTTAATTTTAAATAACATGCCAATGTGCGCATCTGGTGTGCCATGTCGCAGCTCTGAGCAGCGCATCCGGTGCCTCAGTCAAAGTTAATTCAGTGTGCGTGGTTATTAGTCTCGATGTACAAGCTCGGAACTTTAAACTAGCACATAGTTGGCTGTAAAACTATACAAAGACACAAATGATTTTGAGTCATACATGTACGGCTGAATGCTGGTCTTCTCACTCACGTGGCTTCTCTCTGTCTGCCTGTCTGTTGCCAAACACAAAGCAGAGGGAGCTCTTGGCTCCACCCCCTTGTTAAGTTGGGCGGGAAGTCGAAACTAATGTTCATGTGAAGCAACACACCCCTAAAACAGCGACCAGTGTACACGCCCCCAAAATGACAATTTTTAACACATTAAAAATAAAACAATCTGAATTGTGTTTTGAACTGAACCTAAACTGGCACACTCAAAAGAACCATAATACTAATATAAAATCTTTAAAAAGGGGTCAACTAGGTGCCCTTTAAGCAGAAAATAGTACAGCCCTATCAGTATATTTTGTTTTGTATTCAACTGAAGAAAGAAATTCATCAACATTTAGAACCACTTGACCTTGAAGAAATGCTGAGGAAATGTTCATTTTTAGGTGATCTCTTTAAGTTCAAATGACCCCTGAACAAACCGCTGGTTGCAAATTCACCATGGGTGGTGGCGATCCAAATCTATGATAAATGACTCTGTGTTTACTAAGACAGATTGTATTCGATCTGAGCAGTACTTCAGTGTAAGAGACAGCTTGTCGATCACTGCCAAAGCCCAGAGACACAGCCATGCATATCAAGTTTAAAGCTTACAAGTAAAAACATGACTCTGCAATTCTTATGACCAGAATTTAATTTATGTAATGCAGATTTACCCACTGCTGAGGAACTGATGCGGCCCATCGGACCAGACAGCGGATTCACCCGTGGCTTTTCTCTCCAGCCCATAACGTGAGTTCACCTTCCCAGAATATGAGTCATATGTTCTCATTAAAGCAGCTCTAGAAGACGTATTCCTCTTACAGTGAGGCTGTGCCCAGGAGCAGAGACAATCAAAGTCCATTAAGGATATCTTCAGATGAGAGCCCTTTCAGTTCAGCTAATGAAGGCTATGGAGGAGATAATACAGCTGGCCTTACAGGAGGAGAACATCCAGATTCCTTTAAGTTCACTCAGAAGAGCATATCTGAGGAGATCAGAAGACTGATGAAGGAGCAGGACACCTCCTCTCAGGAACCTCCACCTTTAAAACCCAAGAAGCGCCAGGTTAGAGACTGCTATTATAGGTCATGAATTTCCTGTGTAAATCCTGTGAAAGATAGAGGCGCATATTCAAGTAAATGAGACATAATTTCTCTTATTTATTCACATGATTGTGATAGTCACATTTATGAATAATGCATTATCAACTTGTGTGTCTCAGGTTCCTGCCAGAAGCAATGTATTTACATCTGCTTCCTCTAGAAAAGCTCCGGTTCCTTCGGCAAGGCTTAAAAAACCTGAGAGCAGGCCATTACACAGAGCGCCTGCACCCAGCAGAGCTGGTCAAGCAGCTAAACCTCCATCTCCTCCAACACAAAGGAAAGCTCAGAACCAGACTTTTAAAAAAACTCAAAACCTCAACCAAACACACACAGTCAAAGGTACTTGGGTTTACTTCCACAAAAACTTCAAGTGACGTCATATTTATCTGCAAAATGGACAGATAGAAAAGTATATTTAGCTTACTTTTCAATATTGTAATTAATAATTTATTTAATTTATTAATATATCTGTCATTCAGATATCATTTTGATTCTAATAAATGTTTATATGTCAATCAGTTCAATCACAGTTCACAAAATGAAGTTTATTAATAAAGTGATTTCGAGAGGATCACGTGCTTGTGATTGCTTGCGCCTGGTCCTGCATTATTCAATATATGATTCACCAATCAGACGATTCCTAAGCCACATTAATTACACTAAGTTCCATATAACAGCCATCTTCATTTTGAAAAATCCCCCCTTCCACCCCTACTCCTACTCCTTTCCTAGATAAGTGGCACGGTGGCCCAGTGGTTAGCACTGTTGCCTCACAGCAAGAACGTCACTCGTTCTAGTCCTTACCAAGCCAGCTGACGTTTCTTTGTGGAGTTTACATGTTCTCCCCGTGCTCACGTGGGTTTCCCCCGGGTTCTCAGGTTTCCTCCCACCATCCAAAAACATGCAACATAAGTTAGTTGACTAATCCAAATCAGCACCATAGACATGCTCCTAGTAAGTAGTTATCTCATAAGAGCAATCACTATCTGTTCATTAGCTACTACAGAAGGGGAGATCTCGAGATCTAAATGAGCTCAAACTCCCCTCTCGCCTTGCAAACGGGAGGGAGCCCCGGGCTCGAAGATCTTATGAGTTTAGGGCTCTCTCTTGGGGCAGCATGCCAAACAAGCTTTATAATCAATCATCAGCTAAGTGTAAACTCTTGAATAGAAATATGTACCAAAAGAGGATAATTTTCATTTATAATTTATTTAATTTTTTAATATATCTTTCATTCAGATATCATTTTGATTGTAAGGAAATGTTATATATCAATCAGTTCAATCACAGTTCACTATGTAAGTATTTACCAAAAGAGAAAAAGAGACTAATTTTTATTTATAATTTAATTTAATTTATCTTTTATTCAGATTAAGGTTTTATTCTATTAAATATTTATGTCAATCGATTCAACCACCTTTCACAAATATAAGTATTTTCCAAACGAGAAAAAGAAGATCATTTTCATTTATAAGTTTCATTCATTCATTCATTTTCTTTTCAGCTTAGTCCCTTTATTAATCTGGGGTCGCCACAGCGGAATGATCCGCCAACTTATCCAGGATATGTTTTATGCAGCGGGTGCCCTTCCAGCTGCAACCAATCACTGGGAAACATTCATACACACTCATTTACACACATACACTATGGACAATTTAGTCTACCCAATTCACCTATACGGCATGTCTTTGGACTTGTGGGGGAAACTGGAGCACTCGGAGGAAACCCACGCGAACACGGGGAGAACATGCAAACTCCACACAGAAACGCCAACTGACCCAGCCGAGGCTCGAACCAGCAACCTTCTTGCTGTGAGGCGAACGTGCTACCCACTGCGCCACCCTGCAATTTATTAATTTATTTTTCATTCAGATATCATTTTGATTCTAATAAAATTTTATAAGGCAGTCATATGATGGCTGCAATTTAAGAAAACGCATGCAATTACAAAACAGCATCAGAAAATTATGAAAAAATCCTCATTGGTTTAACAGCATACATTGCATAACAGTTGCAAATTCCCACAACTCAACACATTAAAGGTGCAGTAGGTGATCTGGCACAATGCTATCTGGTAAGCATAAATCTCTGAAACACAGTCCCTCCCCTGCCGTCCAAAGCCACACCTTCTGAAACACGAGCGCGCACACCTTAAAGATGACAGCGGAACCCTTTCTCATGTGTTGTGCTACAGCGACTGTTCTGTGTTTGGCTGGCGGCGTGCAAGAATTACACTTATTACTATGCCATACTTGCATGCTATTTCAGACCGAATATTGAGAGTAGCATGGTAAACGATATAGGCAGTGTGTCATAGGCTCTCATTGTTCAAAAATGAACCAATGTGAATATAAAACCAACTTCACATCAGTAAAGCAGGCTAGGTGGAGTAGCACTGTTTACTGAAGTTTTGTTATGAAACTAAATAAAAATCTACATTATCAATACTGTAAAAGGTTCCTTATGAAACTGAAAATAGTCACATCAGTCTATCGCTGGAAGATTTCAGTGGCTGAACAACACTTGCGTGCATATAACCCATTTGTAACAACATCTTCATAAGCTTTGCTTGAGGCTAAAAACAGTTTTAAAACATAATATTACCTGTCGGAAATAAATACTTCAGCCATGGCATCATCCTTCCTCCAGCGTGCAAAAGTAACTCCAGTATTGATTCGGGATTTTTGATTCAGCATGTTTTTATCGCTCATGCTCTCTCTCTTGACTAGAGCGCGTGTACGCACAAACAACGGATCTGCTTGAACAGGTGCGCAGCAGTTCAAATCTGCATTTGCCGACCGACAGTTTAAGCTACTTATTAGAATTATGGGAAAAATCGGCCTGACGATATTTAATTTAATGAACTTTTTTTTTTTTAGTCTTATGCCTTACCCAGAATATAAAAATACATATAAATATATTTAGATCATGTATTTTAATCATGACATGTACTAGTGGAATGTGAAGAGATTTTCAACAAGCACAACAAAAAAAAGACAAGTTTCTGAAGACAATCACCTACTGCACCTTTAAGAAAACACACTGAATTCTCTCACAACACATGCAACTAGCACAGAACACAATGGAAATGTTCCAAAACCAAACCAAGTGACCAACCCGACAATTTAGGTTATGAAGACTAATAATATACAAAAGGGAATCATGTAATCAGGATGTTAAAATAAACAACAACAAAAAAAAACTCTCACCTTTCAACAATCACCTGCAACTTCTATGAGCATGGCAAAATAAGCATATCCCAGCTGAGTCCTTCATGTTTTTGGGTCTCCTTGAAACATATCCATTGTGTTCCGTACATGTGTTGTGAGAAAACCTAGTGTGTTTTCTTAATTTGTTTTCCTTTGGAAATTTGGATTTGCAGTTAGTTTGCTTTCAAACAAATGAACAAATGATTTAATTAATTATTTTTTTAAATTGCATTGTCTTTAGCTCTCTCGGCTAATGTACTAGTATTTACCAAAAGAGAAAAATAGATAATTATGGTTTCATTAGAGTGTAAATTAAAAAAAAAAAATCATATTACCGTAAATTGGAACTTAGAAATAAGATAATCTGAATCTTTATTGTAATAAAAATAATAGGCAAAAAAGATTCTGCAAAAATGTCAGGGGTCCTAAAAATGTTACTTTTTTTAATATAAAATGTCAATATTCCTTGTAATTTCATTGCCGACTCTGCTTGCTTTGTCTTTTTTTTTTTTTGTTTTGAACAGGTTTAGACACGAGTTTAAAGCTAAGCAGTGAATTGGTAGAATCTGTGCAGTCTTTTGCTACGTTCCTACAGCATCAGGTTGAAGCCAGCAGTCTTCAGGATAAAGGTCCTCTCCAATCAAACAAGATCACATCTGAAGCAATGACAGCGGTGAGTTGACTGGGACTGAAATCAATCAATGGATCAAATTGTCCAGCTCATTAAACTCCTGCTCTGTTTGTCTGTCAGCATGAGGGGATGCAAGAGAAGATGGATGGTAGTCCGGTGCACGCATCGCTGGAGCGTCTCCGTCTGCAGCTTGCCAAGAAAGAGAGAGAGCTCAGTCTAAGGGAAGACCAGTTACGAGAGCAGCACAAGCAAGAGCTGACGGCCCTGAGACAGGAGAACTACGTCTTACAGAGCAAGGTGACCTCTCGTTTAGCTATGAAAATTATAGTTCCCTCATTCACTCACCCTCACATTTTAATAATTTCTAACCTCTTTAAATGTCTTTTTTTCTTTTTTTTGAGGAATGTGGCAGGGTTTCCATACATTTTTAAAAAGTTTTTCTTTTTCTAGAATCGCTTTTTCATGAATTAAAAAGGGATAGATCACCCAAAAATGAATAATTACTGACACAAAATCCCACCTTCAAATTTAAAGGCATTAATGAAAGACTATATTCTTAACAAATGGCAAGCAGAATGGGATCAGTGCTCAGAAAATTTACTTTTTAAATCCCGGCTAGTAAAAGGAAGTAAATCAAAACCTATGCTTGTGGTATGCCCTATTTTTAAAGAACCCCTACTATGGTTTTTTAAAAACGACCTTCCATGCAGTGTGTAACACAGCACTAAGTGAATGAAAACATCCAGCTGAGGTTTAAACTTCAAAGTGCATTGTGCTTAATACTATTGATTTTTATTTATTATTTTTTTTTTAAAGAGTCGACTCAGAGTCGTTTAAATGATTTGTCATTTGTCCGAATCTTCTGCCTGTTCGGATCCGGTTAAACGTGAACGCGCCTTTCCCTTCAAACGGAATGTGGAATTAATCATTATTGAAGATGAGTGAATGTTAATGAGGCAATATTCTGGTGATTAATACAATAACCTGTCCTGCAATAGGGAATTCACTAGTCAATTGTTAAAGGAAGGAGCAGCAAAGACTATTTGATAAAAATTTTTATGGGACTTTGTCAGACCTTGACAGGAACTTTTGCCAGTACACAGTTCATATGGACCAGTTTCTCTGATTCTCTAGATCACAAGCTGTGATTGCATCCTTGTTTTTCTTCTAGCTTGCTAAATATGTTTTTAATTGTGTATTTTTACTTGTAATTGCTCCACGTGACTTGCACTGTATGGTTAACTCTTTATATTCACATATGTCTATAACCCTGTTGAAAACACGACATGTGCCGCTTTATTTGCTGATTTAAATGTGTTGTGAGCTCGCGATTTCCTGCCGTTTGTTGTTGCTATGGCCACCATCAGCTTCTACATGCATGCTGTGGTCCTTGTTCAAAATAGTTCTACTTTTGCCACTGTGTGGATTAATACTGAATGTGTTGTTGTTTTTACTTATGGTCAAAAATAGAGCAATATGTTAGTGTTTAACTGCATTGGGCTCACACATACTCTGCTCTGCACCGGCTACTTCAACAATGTTGATAAGCCATGGTGGGCGTTTCTTTCCGTCTCTCGCTGAAAGAAGTCGACCAATCGCAACAGGGTCATCGGACCAATCACAGTAGATTAGCGTCAAATTTAGCAAGTGTTAAATTTATATGATCATGGCATACATTTTTCTGAGGAATTCGGTGTTCAAGCTGCCTAAGAGTTCACTTAATTACTGCTTCATTCAGCATTTAGTGATGTCATTGTACCTTATTTTCTTATGTCTGTTGGATCCACTGTGTATACAGTATAGTACAATGAAAATATGTAGTCCTACAAAGTGTGTCCACTGCTAATATGCAGGATGATGACATTCAATTTTGAAGTCACTTTTGACATGAGGCACCATCTAGTGGCAGTTTATGTACTGCAGTTTTTTTTATTTTAATCAACTATTCAAATATGTAGTCAAATAATGTGTGTCCACTACCAATATGCAGGATGATGACTTGCTAGTGGTGCCATCTAGTTGCAGTGTTATGTACTTACATTTTTTTATTGTATTTGTTTAACATCATTTAACCTTTGACTTGAGGTATACTTGCTAATGGTGCAATCTAGCAGCAGTCTGTTATGTACTGCAGTCTTTTGTTGTATTTATTTAACATTTCAAATATGTAGTCCTATAATGTGTGTCCTCTACTAGAGATTTGCGCGAGACAAAATTTTGAATCCCGCTCCCACCAGGTTTTAACCCGAACCCGACCGCTCCCGCTAATATTCAGCATTTGTTGTCCCGCTGCCCGACCCGCCCCGTTTTCTACCCGCCGCGCCCATTCTCGTTAACGGGAGAGGGGAGAACAAAACCGAAAACCACCCAGCTATACAGATTCCAGACAGCTTATAACAAGCTGTCTGTTTAAACACACACACATAAGCACCAAGCAAGTGACACACACATAGACAGCATCACGCTCTCTCTCATTCACACACACACAGACAGCACAAAGCTCTCTCTCTCATTAGCGCACACACAGACACACACACACACACACACACACACACACACACACATAGACAGCAACAATCGAGCTAAGCACAGCATCACGCTCTCTCATTCACACACATACATACGCGCGCTCGCTCGCTCGCTCGGGAGTCTGGAGTGATATTGTTAGACCGCTCCCGTCCAAAATTACACCAGTTACCGACCACTCCCGCGCTTTATTCAGAAATGTATTCCCGTGCCTGGTCGCGCGGGTTTTTGACATGAAGCACACTTGTTAGTGGCGCCATCTAGCGGCAGTGTGTTTTGTACTGTGAATTATTTTATTGTATTTAACATAATTTGACTTGACATGAGGCGCACTTGCTAGTTGTGCCATCGGGCAGAGGTGTGTTATGTACTGCTGTTTTTTTATTGTATTTATTTAACATTTCAAATATGTAGTCCTATAATGTGTGTTTGCTACCAAGATGCAGGATGACGACTTTCACTTTTGACATGAGGCGCACTTGCTAGTGGCGCCATCTAATAGCAGTCTGTTTTGTACTGTAGTTTTTTTTATTGTATTTATTCAACATTTCAAATATGTAGTCCTAAAATGTGTGTCACTTACCAATATGCAATTTTTATTGTATTTATTTAACGTCATTTAACTTGTGACTTGAGGCATACATGCTAGTGGTGCCATCTAGCGGCAGTATTATGTACTGCAGTTTTTTATTGTATTTATTTAGCATTTGAAATATGTAGTCCTATAATGCGTGTCCACTGCTAATATGCAGGATGACGACTTTCACTTGAAATAAGTTTTGACTTAATGTGCTCTTGCTAGTGGCGCCATCTAGCAGCAATGTAATGTACTGCAATTTTTATTGTATTTATTTAACATCACTATAAGGCACTTTTGCAAGTACCATCAACTGTCAATGTATCAACTGTCATCATGGCACAGATATGATGTATTTCAGGACAATTTTAATCGAAACCTGAAGATATCTTGACATAATATACACAATATGCATATCATTTATCATTGTCAAGTGTGAACTCAAAAAGTGGGGTGACAGTTAAGGGATTAAAAGATATTTTCAGAGACGTTTTCTGAAAGAAAGGTTTTGTTCTCCAGAGGATTGTTTTGCTATGGCTCTAAATCACCAATGACTCATTTTGTGTGTTCGTACCATGTAAAACGTTCAGGGAAACTGACCTGCTCTACATCTACCTCTTCATGATGAATTGCTTCTGACTGAGGAATAGAATACACTCAAGTTCATCTATTTTCATACCCTGTTTATTCAGCCGTAAAGCACGTATGAGGTACTTATATAAATCAATAGAAAACCTTCAGCCGCCTTACAGTTCTCCTCTAGTATCACTATATGGGAAGTTGTATGTTTTAAGAATTACTACTCAAGTGTTTGGTAAAAAGGACAATCTTTAGGTGAAGGTTTGGTTAGGTATTCATAACGTTTATGGCTGATGTGTTTTTTTCTATAGCTGCTTTGCCTATGCATTAATATAGGATGCTGTTTGATATTCGTAGCAATGATGAAAGGTGACCTCAGTACAGGTGGGTTTTGTAAGGTTTTTATTTTTGGTATTTATTTGAAGGCTTTAAAAAAAGTAATCCAATGCTTAGAATTCATTTGAACATGTCTTTTGTTGCACTGGCAAATGAAAAAAAAACTCTGTATGTAACAGAACATGAACATAAACCAATGAAAAGGGCAAGGATGTTTCATTCAGTTTAACTATTTATCAAATTTTGTAGTAAATTTCATTCTATTTAACAATTTACTGCAGAATAGCTTGCACCAAACGACCAAGGCAGAATTTGTGACCATGGCTCATACATAGTATTGTTCCGAATGGTTCCATAAACATGTTCCTGGGACAGCTGGATTTAAGAATACCTATTTCCATGGCCTATTTTTTCCAGCCTGAAGCAACCTGGGTTAAGGTCATAATGGTGGTGATGACTCAACCCGCTCTTTACAGGCTGCCGGGTGCTACTAAAACACACCATTAGACCTTTTCAAATCATTAAATAACCACATACTTGTGATTATTTTATTATTTAAGATAACTATAATCATTGTGCACTTTAACTTTAAGCAGGTGTACAATAACCATTATTATGTCTTCCTATTAAGTTTTAAGAGGCACATGGTTTATCCAAAGCTGTATTTAATCAGTGGATGCATTTCCTGTGGATCAAACCCACAACATTTAGCTTTGCTAGTGCATCGCTCCAATGTTTGAGCTAAAGAAAGTGCCCTTTTTTAATGTTGCAGTGTATTGTGTGAGTGCTCTATATTTGACTGTCTTTAGTGATTTTTCTGTTATGGCTCAGATATCCCAATAGGCTCTGTGTTCACTTTAAATTGACATTGCTCTAAATGTTTTTGCCAGCTTGCCAAACTTCAAAGAAATGATGAAATTGTTTCTCAAAATCTGGAGAATGTCTTTTTTCCCCCCCTTTGTTTGACACTTAAAGGGATAGTTCACCCCCAAAAAAATCTAAATTACCTCAACGTTTTATTATGATCATCACAAAATTAGATATTTTGAAAAATGCTGAAGATGATACTCATTGACTTCCATAGTAGGAAAAAATACTATGGAAGTCAATGGGAATAATTTCTTCAAAATACCTTATCTTGTGTTCAACAGAAGAAGAAACTTAAATGTGTTTTGAAAAAGTGAAAGGCGAGTACATTTTGGGCTAAACAATTCCTTTAATCTTGGTCAATTATTTATTTTTATGACAAGTACCTGCCATTTTGAATCGGCTATGATAAGTAGCCATGCTTACCTCTAACTAAAGATTTAATTTCATGGTGCAACAAAAGCAGTAGTTACACAAACACATTATTATCATTATTCATTATTCAAGGGAGTTTTTGTTTTGCAAGCATTTCATTATAAGAATCCATTTAAATGAGCTGGCTTAATAAAGTGAACATACTAAAGCTATTCAAAATTGACTAAAGGAGGACAGCATGTCTCTGCCCACTCTGTTGAAAGGCTTATGCAACGGTTACATAAAATATAACAACATGTCAATGTCAAAGAATAGCTTTAAATACGCTATTATACAAAAAACTCTTTCCCTGCGGCACTTTTTTTTAATGCACCTAAAAATGTTTAATCTAAAGTCTGATCAGGCAGTTCCAGTCAATTACTGTTAATTGCTGTATTTGCAGTTGCACCGTGCTGAAGAGGCCAATAACAGACGGAAGTGGAGTTTTGGTGAAGCTTCAGATCCCGTGACTGAAGAGAAACTTAAGCTCATAGAAAAAGAGATGAAAGAACAAGAGACTCTGATTCAGGGTTACCATCAGGTGAGTCTCTCTCAAAGATAAAAATGGAGAGAAAAAATGTTTCTGATCAGTCAAAAAGCCAAAATGTTCAGGTGATCTACAGTAGAGAATATTGCATTGTGTGTTAGCTACAAATGTTTTTTTCCAAAATTAATTTGAATGTTTTGCCCTCCTATTATTTTTGTGGCAGTCATAAAGTTTTTCATGTTTTTGCTGAATGTTCAACATTGGTGCCACTTTTAGATTGTTTAAATGCTTATTATTAATTATTAAAGGATTGGGCTTTAGTTTTGTCAAATAAAAATCTTCATGGCTGTAAATGTTCCAAGGAAAGTATGGAACAATGTTCATTTTATAGTTGGCCAAGCAAAATTAGTTGCAGGCTTAGTCTTGAGGTGTGGATAGTAAATGTTCTTAACTTGTTTACAGCTCTAGTGGAATAAAGAATAGGGGGAGAATATACTTTTTTTTAACTATAGGGAATATGGATGATTTTTTTGTGCAGATGGTGTTAACAGTTGTTCATTTGTGTCTTGCAAAAATGTTTTTTGTTTTTTATTTCATTGGAGATCATCTTTGAATATTATTTGTATTCTTTAGCCCTCTATTTTTCCTCATTATCAAGCATCATATTAGAAATGCCTTCATTAGATAGACGGATGGATGGATGGATGGATGGATGGATGAATGGATGGACGGACGGATGGACGGACGGATGGATGGACGGATGGATGGATGGATGGATGGATGGATGGATGGATAGATAGATAGATAGAAAGAAACAGATGTGGCTATTGAGAATGTGCGATTGAATAAATGTGACCACACGCAGTGCTGTTGTACTGCGCGGCACAACACAAAATGGTCCAACACAAGAAAGACATAGACAGACAGATGGATGGATGGATGGATGGATGGATGGATGGATGGATGGATGGATGGATGGATAGAAAGAAACAGATGTGGCTATTGAGAATGTGCGAGTGAATAAATGTGACCACACGCAGTGCTGTTGTACTGCGCGGCACAACACAAAATGGTCCAACACAAGAAAGACATAGACAGACGGATGGATGGATGGATAGATAGATAGATAGATGGATAGATGGATAGATAGATAGATAGATAGATAGATAGATAGATAGATAGATAGATAGATAGATAGATAGATAGATAGATAGATAGATAGATAGATAGTCTTAGTACATATCATCATATTTTTAAAGATCTTATTTTTCTTATCTTTCTTATCTAATCTTGTCCTATTTTTTAGATCATTTTCAAGATTTCAGCATAATAATACATACGTAATTAAACGGAGTTCTTTTAAATTGACACTATTATGACTCTGAATTTGTAATAACGTTGGTAATTACTTTTCACATTTCCTATAATTACCAAAGTACTCATGCCCTTTCCATAAAACCAAATCCAATTAATTTTTATCTGGAACTACATTTCATTCTAATGCTCGCACTGAACATATTTGCATTTGAGTCATTAGTATTCATATGCTGCAAAAACTCCCAGAGCAAAACATGTCTGAAACCTATTTCCGCTGCTTTTAACAGGAGAACGAGAAGCTGTATCTGCAAATGAAAGCACTCCAGGCTCAAAGCAAACAGAACGAGGAGGCTTTGTTCATGGAGAACCAGAGACTTCTCACTGAGCTCTCCTTCACTAGGTCAGTGCTCTCAATGTGTCATAATACATATCACAGCAGGTTTGTACTGCTCATGCTGTTCTCTGCTGCAGCTGATATAAAAGCACTGAATATTCCAGGGACCGGATGAACACAAATAACATTCAAAGATCCATCAGAGAGAGAAGCATTGCTGACCAAAGCTTCAACATTGCAGAGTTGACAAGTCAGGTACACGCTGCACAAGTAAGTAAACAGTAACTCTCCTCCAAAACCCAGCAAACTGCCTACGTAGACAGAATTTAAGATCCGAGGTCTGTGTGTTTAGAAAAAGGAAGAGCGGCTGCAGGAAGAGATCCGCAGGCTGAAGCAGGAGAAACAAGCCCTGCATGTAGATCTGGAGATGATGAGGAAAGAGAGGGATATTGCTAAAGTTCAGGCTGTGTGTACATCAGGTGAGCACTTGGAATATAAAAGTGTTAGAGTCTATTTTCACCTTATAATTGTCATCTTTAAGAGAGCTAAGTATTGATTCAGATGTCCCAATTTGATTTCCTGATTTGATGCTCAGTTAGATTTTGTGAATACATATTATCACTAGAAATGCCACAGTGTACATTTTACTCATCTACTAGTGTACATAATAGTCCATCAATAAAACGTTCAAGCCACCCAGTCAGTGAATTTTACCAAAATTGCCTCCCAGATCAAAAAGCGAGGCATTTATACCTATTAGAAGCCCAGCTATGATGTATGTGACACAAAGATATCTGTTTCTATTTCACATCATTTCATTGACTCCGCAAGCTCTATCCACCAAGCAATTTTGTGTTTAATAGTTGTCTAAACATCGATAGCTTGGCTAAAATTTGAGTTCAATGGAGATATAAGAATAGCCCAAAAGGACACTAATTATTAAACACACAGATTGGTTAGGCTTCACGTGTTGTGTAGTTATTCAGTCGTGTCATTTTTGTCGACAAGTCTAGTTTTAAGCTATTTTTAAACTGTTCTTGGTTTTTCAGTGATAAATCAATTAAAAAGGCCTCAGTTTAGCCTTGGTTTAGCCAAACTTTCTATGTTTAGATGTCTATTAGATGTTTCTTAGACTATTTTTCATGCTCATTTGTTTCTTTGCTCCTCTAATGTATATGAGAAGGACTGCACTGCATGGATATGTCAGTACACTTTATACATAAATCTCTGTCAGCTGAGATCATTACACTGGAAGGATAACAACGGCAAGAAACCCAAATTTACACACACAACACAGGAATACACAATCCACAAGTATCGCTAGTAGTTATAATTTTGAAGAACAACTCCAAACATCCAACCATCCCACTCCCTCTCTGCTCTCCACGACCATTCCACTTTTAAAAGAGGCCCAATGTCACTCCAGCAATCGTAAATAGGGTGGGACCTGTGATAAGGGAAAGAGTGGGAGGGAGAGAGAGAGAGAGCCCACAGGAGAACAGAGACACACACAGACTTGCGAACGCAACAATCGTTCTTGTGGTTTAGAGAGATTTCAATGAAAGAAATCGTACATATTGTGCTTTTATCACACCTGTCCTCAGGTCTTTACACTGGCTCCCAGTTACATTCAGAATAGATTTTAAGGTATCATTACTTGTCTATAAATCACTAAATGGCCTAGGACCTCAATACTTTACAGATATGCTCACTGAATACAAACCTAACAGATCACTCATATCTTTAGGATCAAGTAAATTAGAAATTCCAAGAGTTCAGTCAAAGTTTGGTGAATCCGCCTTCAGCTACTGCCCCCCGCTGCTAGTATCAGCTTCCAGAAACGATCAGATGTGCTCCAGTATTAGACACGTTCAAATCAAGACTTAAAACACATCTGTTTAGCTGTGCTTTTACTGAATGAGCAATGTGCTGTGACAGATCGGATTATTACATGGTTTTTCTTATTTTTCATTCCTTTAAAACTGGTTTTAACACATTTTAATCTGTTATTAATCATTTTTATTTTTTGTTGTTTTTAATTTCTTATACTTGCATTTTATGTTTTTTTTATTCTTGTTTATGTAAAGCGCTTTGAATTACCATTGTGTATGAAATGTGCTATATAAATACACTTGCCTTGCTTTGCCTTCTAATTGAAATATCCATATTCGGCCCAGTTCTAATCTTAGCAGCAATAACCATGCGGCTTCTTCTGTCAGGTGATAAAGGTTTCGAATTGAAACTGCTCCATGACAAACATATAGAGGAGGTCACAGAGCTGAAGAAGAGACTGCAGTGGTACGCTGAGAACCAGGAACTACTGGACAAAGATGCAGCCAGACTCCGTGCCGCCACCGCTGAGACTCAAAAGCTCACAGAGCAGGTGGAAAAGCTAAAAATGGAGGTTAGCAGGAGGGCCAATGAGCAACAAAGAAAGGCAAAAGAAAGAGCGTTTGAAACCAAAAGAATTCAAGACCTGGAGCGACAGGTCAGTCACAATGACATGCTCTCACTCTCTCTGTCTCTCTCGCTCTCTCTCTCTCTCTCTCTCTCTCGCTCTCTCTCTCTCTCCGCATAGCTTTGTTGCTGCAAGTACAGCTTATTCAGAAAGAGAATCAGAATCAGAAAGAGCTTTATTGCCAGGTATGTTCACACATACGAGGAATTTGTTTTCGTGACAAAGCTTCTACAGTGCAACAGGATTACAGAGACAGGACAAAAAACAGATAATAAATATATTTTAAAAAATAGAAGTAAGTAGTGAGTGCAAATATACAGATTGACAAGTGTATGTACATGTTTATTACTATATACAACGTTATATGTGCAGCTGTTATGTGCAAATTGGCATGTAAAGTGTGTTGTTAAATAAGTGTATATGTGTATAAAACTGTATGGCAAGTAGTGATGTTGGCTCCACAATTATTATCATCAAGTGTTCATGAGATGGATTGCCTGAGGGAAGAAACTGTTTCTGTGTCGGGCTGTTCTGGTGCGCGGTGCTCTGTAGCGTCGACCAGAAGGTAACAGTTCAAAGAGGCAGTGTGCTGGGTGTGAGGGGTCCAGAGTGATTTTGGCAGCCCTTCTGCTCGCTCTTGATAAGTACAGTTCTTGGGGAGTAGGAAGCGTTGTACCAATGATTCGCTCAGCAGTCCGTACTATTCGATGTAGTCTTTGGAGGTCGTATTTAGTAGCTGAGCTAAACCAGACAGTTATTGATGTGCAGATGACTGATTCAATGATGGAGGTGTAGAACTGTTTCAGCAGCTCCTTTGGGAGGTTAAACTTCCTCAGCTGACGAAGAAAGTACAGCCTCTGTTGAGCTTTTTTGACAATGGAGTCAATGTGAGTGTCCCACTTCAGGTCCTGAGAGATGGTGGTGCCCAGGAACCTGAATGACTCCACTGCTGCCACAATGCTGTCCATGATGCTCAGTGGGGGGAGAGCAGGGGGGTTTCTCCTGAAGTCCACTATCATCTCCACTGTTTTGAGCGTGTTGAGCTCCAGGTTGTTGTGGCTACACCAGACAGCCAACTCCTTAACCTCCTGTCTGTAAGCAGACTCGTCACCGTCCTGGATGAGGCCGATAAGTGTGGTGTCGTCTGCAAACTTCAGGAGCTTCACAGAGGAGTCTTTTGAAGTGCAGTCATTCGTGTACAGGGAGAAGAGCAGTGGGGAGAGGACACACCCCTGGGGGGCGCCAGTGCTGATTGTACGGATACTAGATGAGAATTTTCCCAGCTTCACCAGCTGCTGCCTGTCCGTTAGGAAGCTGTTGATCCACTGACAGACAGAGGTGGGCACAGAGAGCTGAGTTAATTTGGGCAGGAGAAGTTTTGGGATGATAGTGTTAAACGCCGAGCTGAAGTCAACAAACAAGATCCTCACATAGGTCCCTGGTCTGTCTAGGTGTTGCAGAGCATAATGCAGTCCCATATTTACTGCATCATCCACAGACCTGTTTGCTCTGTAGGCAAACTGAAGAGAGTCCAGTGAGGGTTCAGTGATGTCCTTCAGGTGGGCCAGCACCAGTTTTTCAAAAGACTTCATGACCACAGATGTTAGCGCCACCGGTCTGTAGTCATTTAGTCCTGTAAGTTTGGGTTTCTTTGGGATGGGGATGATGGTGGAGCGTTTGAGGCAGGAGGGCACTTCACACAGCTCCAGTGATCTGTTGAAGATCAGGGTGAAGATGGGGGCCAGTTGGTCAGCACAGGATTTTAAACAGGCTGGTGTTATAAAATCTGGGCCTGGTGCTTTTTTCCTCTTCTGTTTCTGGAAGACCTGGCGCACCTCCTCTTCACTGAACTGTAGGGCAGGTATGAAGGGGGCGGGGGGTGGTGGAGGGGTTAATGGTGGTGTGAAGAGCAGTTCAGAGTGGGTGTGGGGGGTTTTCTCAAACCGGCAGTAAAACTCATTCAGGTCGTTTGCAAGTCGTTCATTGTCTACAGTGCTGGGGGATGGTGTCTTGTAGTTTGTGATGTTTTTCAGACTTTTCCACACGGATGCTGAGTCGCTGGAAGAGAACTGACTCCTTAGTTTCTCAGAATAGTTCCTTTTTGCGACTCTGATCTCCTTTTCCAGTGTGTATTTGGCCTGCTTATACAAGGCCCTATCCCCATTCCTGTAAGCAACCTCCTTGGCCTGACGTAGCTGTCTGAGTTTTACAGTGAACCATGGTTTGTCATTGTTGTATGTGAGTTGAGTCCTGGTAGGAATGCACATGTCTTCACAGAAACTGATATAAGATGTTACAGTCTCTGTGAGCTCATCCAGATCGTTTGCAGCAGCTTCAAAAACACTCCAGTCAGTGAGGTCGAAACAGGCTTGTAGATCCCGCTCTGTTTCGTTAGTCCATCTTTTCACAGATCTTAATACAGGTTTGGCTGTTTTCAGTTTCTGCCTGTAGGTTGGAATGAGATGAATCAAACAATGGTCAGAGTGTCCCAAAGCTGCTCGTTGGACGGAGCGGTATGCATCCTTTATTGTGGTATAGCAGTGATCCAGTATATTTCTGTCTCTTGTGGGACATGTCACATGCTGTCTATATTTTGGCAGTTCACGGGACAGTTTTGCTTTGTTAAAATCCCCGAGAATGATTAAAACAGAGTCCGGATGTTGTTGCTCTATTACCGTGATCTGATCGGCTAGTTTCTGTATCGCCAGACTCGCGTGCGCGAGCGGAGGAATGTAAACACTGACGAGGATGAACGAGCAAAACTCGCGCGGGGAGTAAAAAGGCTTACAGTTAATAAACAGTGCTTCGAGATCTGGACAGCACATCTTCTTTAAAACTGTTACATCTGTACACCACCTTTCATTGATGTAAAAGCACGTCCCGCCACCGCGTGATTTCCGCGTTGATTCTTCGTCGCGATCCGCTCTGAACAGCTGATAGCCCGGTAGGTGAAGCGCGTTGTCCGGTATGGTGTCGTTCAGCCAGGTTTCCGTGAAACACAGAGCAGCTGAATGCAGCTGAATTCAAGCCACGTTCTTTTTTTGGGCTCGATTACCTGAGAGCCAGAATTATTCAGCCGTGTCTGTGAGCAGCAGGCCATCTGTCTGGATAGTCAGTTTTGCAACCTCCTCTTTATTATAAAATCCTTTTATTTTATTTTTTGTGCATCTGGACAAATAAATTTAATAGCTTTTGCATATTTTTTCTTTTTGAGTTTTGTTGTTCATATAGCTTCAACTCTGGCTTAGTACATTTCACAAACCCTTCAGTTCACCAAAAAGTTAACTTAAAACTAAAATATTCACTAATTATTTGCTTATCTTGGTGTTGTTCTAATGCTTATTTCAATCAGGGGTTCTCAACCTTTTTCACTTCGGGGCCTGATGTATTATACCTGATGTATTATGATGTATTGATGAACAGAATATTTGTATTTAAAGAGCCCATATTATGGGTTTTTGAAAATGCCCTTCCATGTAGTGTGTAACACAGCTCTAGGTGAAGTGAAATATCCAGCTAAGGCTTAAATCTGTAAGTGTACAGAGTTTAAAACTATTGATTCATCTATAAAAGAGTCGACTCATAGTGCTTCAAACGAGTCGTCTTGATAACGAGTCATTAGGTGTTTCGCGATGACGCAGCCACGAAACACAAGCCTCGCCAGTAGTTACGCGCGCAAACCAGGGAGATTTGAAACCTGCGGCCCCGCCCACTAACACAGAAAAAACACTAGACACACACACACAGACGCCGCCGGTCCAATGAAGTCACGCTGTGCTCAGATGGATAATATTGACAGTCTCTACCCAAAGATGAAACTGTGAAGAGTCAGTGGTTGAGGTTTATTCACTAGTGTAAGTAAGTGCGATTAAAATTGTTGCCTCGTTTACTCTAGCTTGCAAATTATGTATTTATTGTGTTTTGTTACTTGTTAACCTGGTACAGTACACGCGGTTACTCTTTATATTCTCTTATCACATGTAAGCCACGTTAAAAACGCGACGCGTGCCGCTTTGTTTACGGATTTAACGTTAAAGGCTTTTGTGAGCTCGCGTTCCACTGCCGTTTGTCGTTGCTATGGCGATCGTAAGCTAGGAGACAGGAGACTCGCGTCGCTTTCCCTAGTTCTGAGGAGCGTTGTGTGTGTGTGTGTGTGTGTGTGTGTGAGAGAGAGAGAGAGAGAGAGAGAGACTCGCGTCGCTTTCCCTAGTTTTTCTGAGGAGCGTTGTGTGTGAGAGAGAGAGAGAGAGAGAGAGAGACTCGCGCCGCTTTCCCTAGTTCTTCTGAGGAGCGTTGTGTGTGTGTGTAAGAGAGGGAGAGGGAGAGGCTAGGAGACTCGCGTCGCTTTCCCTAGTTCTTCTGAGGAGCGTTGTGTGTGTGTGTGAGAGAGGGAGAGGGAGAGGCTAGGAGACTCGCGTCGCTTTCCCTAGTTCTTCTGAGGAGCGTTGTGTGTGTGTGTGTGTGTGTGTGTGTGTGTGAGAGAGAGAGAGAGAGAGAGAGAGACGCGTCGCTTTCCCTAGTTTTTCTGAGGAGCGTTGTGTGTGAGAGAGAGAGAGAGAGAGAGAGAGACTCGCGCCGCTTTCCCTAGTTCTTCTGAGGAGCGTTGTGTGTGTGTGTAAGAGAGGGAGAGGGAGAGGCTAGGAGACTCGCGTCGCTTTCCCTAGTTCTTCTGAGGAGCGTTGTGTGTGTGTGTGAGAGAGGGAGAGGGAGAGGCTAGGAGACTCGCGTCGCTTTCCCTAGTTCTTCTGAGGAGCGTTGTGTGTGTGTGTGTGTGTGAGAGAGAGAGAGAGAGAGAGAGAGAGAGAGAGAGAGAGAGACTCGCGTCGCTTTCCCTAGTTTTTCTGAGGAGCGTTTTGTGTGTGTGTGTGTGTGTGAGAGAGAGAGAGAGAGAGAGAGAGACTCGCGTCGCTTCCCCCAGTTCTTCTGAGGAGGGTTGTGTGTGTGTGTGTGAAAAAAGCCTTACACTATGAAGCGCGTGTGCACTGTGACTACTTTTATATAGTTGATTACCAGCTGGGCATTTCACTCTGTCTCGTGCTGAAGCCTGTCACTGTCGACCAATCGCAGCAGGCTGTCATCGGTCCAATCAGCGCAGATTAGCTTCGCGCTGAGGAGGGGGTTGGGAACAAATGAATCGCTGAACGATTCATATGGGAGTCGTTGGGATAATTAGGTAAAAATAAATGCAGATTATAAGACCATAAAAGTGTTTTATGACCTTGCATGCATATTAGACTGTTGTTGGAGACCCTTACAACCTAAATATGACCCTATTTCATGTATAATATGGGCTCTTTAAATTTAAATGCGTTGATCTGATGCCGGTTGAATTTGCAGCTGGATTTAATTGGGAGGTCGCTGACAAGAACAGTGAACAGCTCTGTTAGAGCGCGTCTGAAGCTCATATGCAAGTTTTTTTTACATTCTATAGCAGAAACACCATTAAACCTCGCTAGATCCTCCTGTATGGGCATGCGTCCGTTATAAAGCACTCACATGACAACTATGCGGATATACTGAGTAGTTAACACAATAATGCACAAAGAGAGACTTTCACTTCATTCGTAGATTGTGAATGAACAGACTTGCGTGTACTGGTTGAGGCTGTTTTTGCATCGAGTTTAAAGTAATCAATCAGAGGACTGGAGAAAGTGCGTTACTTTGATCATTTTAATATAGCATATTAATAATGAAATCCAAAAATTATACTAGATTATTGAGAGTTAATTTTAAGCTGTCTCGCAACCCACCTGTAGGATCGCTGAGACCCACTTGTGGGCTGCGGCCCACCAGTTGAGAATCCCTGATTTATATTATGACAGTGAATAGTAGGGTTGCACGATACTGGACAAATCTGACATTGCAATATTTGTTTTTCTGTGATTTATATATTGTGATATGACTATTTACCAGATACTACTACTAATAATTATAATACATTTTACAAGGCAAAGCAAACAGTAAGAAAGCAAAACCATAAAAAAACAGTAAAAACACCACAATAAGACCAATAAGAATAAGAACAATAAAATTGAATGATTAAATTGACAAAAATAATCAATCTAAGTTAAAAGCAACAGTAAAAAGGTGAGTCTTGAAAAGTTTCTTAAAACAGTCCAGAGAAGCGGCATTACTGATGCTGATGGATAGACCATTCCATAGCTTAGGCGCACTGTGCAAAAAAAACTCAACCACCCATGGTCTTTAGTTTACAACATGGCTGAACATTGCAAGAATTAGATGCTTTGTTTCCAGTGAGGACTTGTTCATGCTTTTATCACCAGCAGGGTGGTTTACTGTGTTGCTAAAGTACAGGAGTGATATGGTGGTGTGAGGAAATGTGTGTCAAAACCCGTGCAGTGGAATTTTGAATATACTATAAACGTCTGAGAGAGCTTGTTGGTAGCCCCCCAAAGAGTGAGTTACAGAAATCAAGACGTGATGTGATAAAGGCATGGATAAGCCTATCCACATCAGGCCGTGATAGAAAAGGTCTAATCCGCGCAATGTTACATACTGTACGTGAAAGAATTCAGGCTATTTTTGTCAAGCCAATATAAATTTGGAAATAAATTATTATTTTAGATTGATAGGGATAGTGCTGTATGCGAGTGCATCTGCAAAAAATTTAATAAGCATAGATAAATGCCATAAAGAAAAAGATACAAATGAAATAAACAGTGTTTCATTGTTTCCCGAGGAGTCCACCACTATTCAGATACAGTAATTGAATAATCAAATGTAAAATAATACTGCACAGTCTTCATTTTATAAATGATTCAATAAAATTCATCATAATTAAAGTTACAAACCATACAATTTCTAATGCCTGAATGCTTTTAAAATCCACATACAGTCACAGTCCTCAAAAACCGATATAAATGATCAATTATAATCTTAACTTATCATTGCTTTTCCTGTGATGTGACTATTATGAATGATAACACTGTGATACTGATACGGAAACGATATGTTGTGCAGCTAGTAATTAGTTACAATAGCAATATCACAGTCCCATGCAAAACATCATGCCATATATTTTCAGTGGTGTTCTGGGGTATTCAATAGGGTACTGGGAAATACAAATTGACCAGACCTGTATTATTTAATAAAAATCCTGACCATGGTCTGTTCATGACTCTGCATTCATGAAAGTAATATAGTGGCAGCTCAGACCTCTTTACTCAGGAAAAAGACAGATTCATAGAAATACGACATTAAATAAAGCCATATGCTTTCTACTTTAAGGTAAAAACGTTTATGGCGCTTGTATGTATGTTCAGTGCTTCCCACACATAGACTTTACTTGGGAGGGCCGCCCAGGTATATTAACGGCCGGCCAAGTTTATTTGGTGAAATTTATTTACTATTATCATTTACTATCTTTTACCGTTTACGACTACTTGTTGTGTATGCGCGAGAACTGTCAACATTCTCACAGACAATCTCACATGCTCTGCAGAGACCCACAGAGACGTGGCTTTTTGGCACTTAAAAGATGCATCTGGCCCGGGTTTCTAAATCTCCTAAAATGTCCGGGATTGGGCTTTTGGTTCTGCTTTCTAAAGTCATAATTTGTTGGTTAATTGTTTGCATTTTTGCATTACATTTTTATTTTAAACCTGATTTACTTTCACTTGGCTTCGCAGCTGACAGTGCATACACAAGAGCGAGAGAAACATTACATAATCGTTTTTTTTTTTTTTCTAAACTACTCAAATAAACTTTTCTAAATACGCAGAGGACAAAATGACTGCAAAATATATGTACACCGTTAGAAATGGTTAATTAACTCATTTGCCTTATTTAAATAATACACTTTTTATTCCAGTAATTATTATAATTTTTAGAGATATTGTCTGTTTTTATTCCTTTATGTCATTTATTTTTCATTTGCTGTATATTTTATTAATGTGATGATGCCTTTTGAATTTTTTTTTCTTTTTTAAATAATTCCCAAATGATGTTTAACAGAGCAAGGAAATGTTCACAGTATGTCTGATAATATTTTTTCTTCTGGAGAAAGTCTTATTTGTTTTATTTCGGCAGCAGTTTTACATTTTTTTAAATCCATTTTAAGGTCATAATTATTAGCCCCTTTCAGCTATATATTTTTTCGATAGTCTACAGAACAAACCATCATTATACAATAACTTGCCTAATTACCCTATCCTGCCTAGTTAACCTAATTAACCTAGTTAAGCCTTTAAATGTTACTTTAAGCTGTATAGAAGTGTCTTGAAAAATATCTAGTAAAATATTATTTACTGTCATCATGGCAAAGATAAAATAAATCAGTTATTCGAAATGAGTTATTAAAACTATTATGTTTAGAAACGTGTTGAAAAAATCTCTCCATTAAACAGAAATTGGAGGAAAAATTAAACAGAGGGGCTAATAATTGAACTGTATCACATATTTTATACATACCTAAGATGCGTTGGAAATACTGTACAAAATGTCAGCAGCAGATTTTACCTTTCTGTGGGTGCACATGGCTCTTGAATAAAATAAAAGTAAAACAAATAGTGGATTTATTTTTTATTTCAACAGTCTTTTTTTTGAACTTCAACCCAATGAAAAGAAAAAGTGTCATAAAAAAATATTGTTAAAAATCACTTTTTTGTCACATGCAGGTAACCATGTGCCATGGGTAAAAGGTGTGTTTCAATCTGGCTACCACTGCAAGTAAACCTGTGGGAAGCACTGATGTTTAGATGTTTTTTGTCTTTTTTTAGTTTCTTTTTACTGCCATTTATATGTATGAAAATAAAAATAGGATGAACTGACTTGTAATATTTATTTGAGAATGCATCAGAAATGAAAGGTTTTTAAATTCTGTTTCACACTGCAAAAACTCTTTGTACTTATTTTTTTTTCTAATTGTTTCTAATTGAAAAATATAAAATAATCTAAAATAGTCAAAATAATCTTATGTCAAAACAAATAAAAAAAACAGATTATTTTGCTTACGCCATTGGCAAATTGCTTTGCTTGTTTTATGGAAAAGTTTGCTTAATTTTGGCTAATTATTTCTGAAAACAAGATAATATTTTTGGCTTGTCTAGAATTCTTCTTGATTTAAGGATTTTTAGATATTTGGACTTGAAATGAGACAAAAAAAAAACTTAAGTAAAGCATTTTTTGCAGTCCATCTACTGTATCACTCATGTTCACATTTCTTCTCTCAGCTCAAACAGAAGGAAGAACTCTTGAAACGCAGGCATCCAAACTCCCTGCCAGCTCTTATTTTGGCGGCTGCGTCTACCGGGGTTGAAGAAGATCGACTGGATGCCCGTCCTCCTGCTCAGTCCTCTCAAACAGCGGCTTTGTTAGAGAGACGTGTTCATCGACTGGAGGCAGAGCTGGAGGGCCGTGATGAAGCAGCCAAACGCAGCCTTCGAACAATGGAACAACAGTATCACAGAATCAAAGTACTCATTTCATATACAGATTACATATTTATAAATTTGCATATAAGGACTAAAAACCAATTATTAAACTAGTTTGTACTGCTGGAACCTGATAGAGCTGGTTTCGGTGTTCACAGTGTTTCTGTTCTTATTTAGTATGGGGAAAAGCAATATAAAGTAGTTGTCTGTTTTTCTAAGCATGTTATTTACCAGAGCTTACAGCTGGATCGATCTGTTTCCAGAAAATAAGTTTGCTGAGAAAATAAGGTTTCTATTTATATTCTTAAGTGCACAGAGCTTGTAATATGCAGTCTGAGTGGTATCATTTCATTTATTTCTAAACCCTGCTGTGTTCTACACAACTTGAATTTAGAAAGGGATGCTGATTCCAAGTAATGGATAAAAATATTAATTCGAAAGTAAGTTCACCAAGGTCGAATTTTCTTTGATTAAAAAATACACAATGTATTTTGAAATATTACTAGCAAAGCTGGATTTCAACATTAGTTTGTCATTAGTGCAGTCTTCATAAAAGCGTTTATTTTATAAAAGTAGAAAGCAGTTTTGCTGCTTCGTATAAATATTTTTGTGAAAACTAAAACAATTTTTCAGGGTTCATTATTCGAAAAAGACTCTGATCTCTTTAAGTTAGCTAAAGACTGTGTTATTTAGACTCTTGAGTCAGTAAAGCCCTGGTCAGATCTATCGATTTGTATTGTCGGTTACGATAGTCACTATGTAAGATTATGCAATTTTTATTTATTTATTTTTTCTTCATAAAATCTTGACTTGTCGTGGGTAACAAATGTGCCAGACTACACGTTCCTTCACGATCAGTCATCCTGTGATGTCTGAGACAAGCATTATTTCCCAAAGCAGTCACAAGTGTTGCTATAGCGATATTTCTTATCTCGATTAAATTTTTTTTTATCTTATTACATTCTCGATAAACACTGATGCTAGCTGACAACTAATAGCTACATTTTTAAAGGCATTGCTTATGACATGGATAGGATCAGTTTAAGTTTAACAACTTTATTAATCCCACCAGGGGCAATTAGATTAGGGTAATAGCTTTTCATGATTCAACAAACACAGACAAATCGCTTACAAACAGTGTTAAAAAACAAAACAAAAACAATAACAATCCAGCATGCTTCATATATAATTTCATAAATAGTTAAAAAAAAGAAAAGAAAAAAGAAAAACCTTGGATAAACACATGTATTAGAAATGTAAATTTAAAACTTGCTAAAATGTAATGTTGTAAAGCCTTACTGCCTCTGGAACAAATGTAAATTTATATCTGTAGGAAGAGCATTTAATGCTTCTTAACCTTCTTCCAGAGGGCAACAGAACAAAAAAGGCTTTAGAGGATGGGAGTCATCTCTTATCACACTTTGAGTTTTCCTTAATACTTGCTATTCATGTAACTCTGCTAGACTCCTCAGAGGTAGACCAATAATCTTGGAGCAAGTCTTGACTAAATTTTGTAGTCGATTTTTCTCTCTAACGGAAAGTGAAGAGAACCAGCATAAAAAGGAAAAGCTTAATAAACTCTCGATATAGGTGGTATAAAAAGTTCTCAGTATGCGTTTTTCTACAGAGAAAGAGTTCAGTTTTCGAAGAACATACAATTCAAACTTATGATTCCTTTTTAATATTAAGTGAAGTGAAAGTGAAAATGAAATCACAGCAGCAGCAAGGAAAAATCAGATGCTCAACACATAATCTTTAAAATAAAGACATATTAAAAAATTAGCAAATATATTACTGAGGTTTGTGATACAACAATAACAGTGAAGCACTGATTAAATCCTTATTTTCCACAGAGCAAAGCAAATCATCCAATCAATAGTTTTCACTATTAATGACAAATTAGTATAAGCAAGAAATGCTTTTACAATGTATTCGCTGCACTGAACATGTTCCCAAATTACCTCGGAGGAAAAAACTCTTGTTGGAAGGATGAGAGAACTCAGAAACTCGTTGTGAGAGATGTCTGCATATTTGTGCCAGTCTGTCAGATAAAATTGCTTAAAACACTTTAATGTTTTAGAAAAGGTAGTTAAACATTGCATAACCAATGATTGATCTTATCCACCCGTAACCCAACCATAAATAAATATGCAGCCTATTTTTTGATTACCTGACCGGCGCATTAACAGCAGCACCCGCTGAGATAACCGAGAAATCATGTGTTCCTATTGCACAGTGTCAACAACATGACAGAACTCATCGTGAAGAATGAGAAAAAATTAAACATGTTAGACTTTCTGAGATGGTGTCGTGAGGCATCGCAGGCATAGTATCGTTTGTTGTGATCTATGCCACATTACACGAGGAGAAACGATTGAATCGTGTGCCATTTGTTGTTTACGAATCACCACGACACCCTATGTCAAGGAAATCGTGCCGAAATCATAACAAATTCGTGTGATCTGGCAGGGGCTTAAGTTGGATTCATTGAGAAGTTAACTCATAAAATAAAGTATGTGAGTAGACTTCAAAGGTCAAAATAACTTCATGTTTCATGATTTTACAATCAAAAAAAAGTTTATTAACTTTAATTAGCATGTTTAATATTTCATGAATGTATTGTTTAGCAAATTGTTTGCATGGATTTGTATGTTTTAAGCTAGATGCTAGGGCTGACATGTACTAGATAGATAGTAATGATGCCGAAAGGTCTTGAACTGAGGGGATGTACAGTGCTCAGCATAATTAGGTACACCTCATCATGAAAATGAATATTTTTATCCATTTCTCTGTAAATATAGGCAATGTATTTAGGTGCATTTAAACAAAACAGATTTGTTAAACAGACATATTTATTTAAATAATATTTTAGTCCCCGAACATATTTAGAAATTGAAAGAAAATACAATTAAATTGAAGCTAAATATCGCAAAAAAAATACAACTGACAAAATTTCAACTACATTTTTCAAGTTGCTTCTCTCGATTTTTCCTCTTTATTAAAATTTGTACATAAATTTGTGTGTATTAGCTTTTGGACCGTTATCGAAAGTTATTTTGTTAGATAAACTCCAGATTTGGCTTTAGTGCTGACTAATCTAATGTATATGGACAAATGTAATATTGTATAGCTTCCTATAAAATATTTATTTAAAGGATAGATTTGTGAAGGGTGTACTGTATATTAAATGCTCTATATTTAATGACTATACCTAAAATTCCTTAAATATTTTTGTTAATTTTACAAGAAATGTAAGTACCTAGTCAGAACATCTTGAAGGTCTGATTTGGAGGTTGTAGCTTGAAAACGTGGAGATTTTGTTTCGATTTTCTCATGAAAAGAATCTTAAATAGGTTTCAATCTAATGTATTTTTTAAAAGAAATTGATAATCCAAAAAAACAACTCGCATAATATATAACGCACCCAACAATGAAAATCATGCCTCCAATTACTAAGCCTTCCACTTACTCCAAAATCTGTATGAGTTTCTTTCTTCTGTTGAACACAAAATAAGTTATTTTAAAATATGTTGGGAACCTGTAACCATTGACTTGTTTTTCATACTATGTAAGTCAATGGCTACCAGTTTCTAACAATCATCAAATGATCTTCTTTTGCATTCAACAATAAAAAGAAACTCAAACAGGTTTAGAACCACTTGAGGGTGAGTAAATAACATTTCTGGCTGGACTATCCCTTTTAGCTATATAAATGTAAATTACGTTATACAATTATGTTTGCATATAATATGAGTTTTTCTCTTCTTCAGCTTCAGTATGAACAGCAGATCTCAGATTTAGAGCAGCGTTTGTCTGAGAAGAGCCACAACTATCCAGCCATCTCATCAGAGCTGACTGAATCCCACACTCAGGCATTAAAAGCAGAGCTGGAGGAAGTGAAGGAGGTCTATCAGAAGCAAGTGAGCATCCTCCAGGCAGAGGTGGACTCTCTGCAAGAACAGCTCCGCCAGGCCCAGGCTTCAACACAAACAGACAAGCCTACCCGCAGCCCCTCACGCCACCAGCTTCACGCAGAGGCAGCACAAGCAGCCCGCATCGAGAGACTCACCCAAGAGCTGAACTGTAAGAGCCGCAGCATTCAGGAGCTGAGCCGCACTGTAGAACGTCTGCAGAGGGAGAGGAGAACCATGCTGTCAGGTCCTGGTCTTGAAAGGGCCAACAATGAGCCCAAGCGACATTTGGGCACAGCCAAAGAGACCAAAAAACCCAAAGTGGAAACTTTCCCTCCGACCCAAGATGAGAAAGATTATCATCCCGGAGCATTCTCAGGATCACACATCTCTGAGGTGCAGCTGGAGAATGATAGTTTGAGAACTAAATTAGAGCAGTTGGAAGTACAGAGAGAACAGGAGAAGGTTTCACTGCAGGCTGCAGTCACGCATGCACAGAATCAGCTCCTCAGGTAAACCTATGGTAAAAATCTATAAAGCCCTGCTACAGAAAGACAATCTCATTTGGCATTTGGGCTTGTCAAGCTCAAAATGAAAAGCAAAAGAAATCCTGTTTTACATGAAGAAATTTAACCACTGTTATTTGAAAAATCATCTTATATGGAAAACTAAATGGTATTTAAATTAAATGAAGTACAACAAAAATATGGACAAATTATTAACCATGATTTATGTTTACGAATACATTTTCAAATGTACATTTTAAAACTAATCTTTATTGAAATTCTTACATTAAAGGGCACCTATGATGAAAATCTTTTCATCTTTTGTAAGCTGTTTGGACAGAACTGTTTGTAGGTATAGTGTGTCCACAGTCATATTGGGGTGATATAAAGACAATAAGCCTCTTTATATTTTTTCTGTTTATTTCATATTTGAATATATTTATTATATGAATATTTATTATATGAATGCTGAATGTATGAATGTTTGTTATGTAATGAAATGTTGAATGTATATTATATAATGTCAAACCAATTAGATATGATTGTGTGTAGAATATAAATATTCAGTAAATATTATATGTGGAAAATCAGTTATTCATTATATAGTTTAAAATATGTCATAATGTATATTTTTATTATGCATATTTGTTGTTATATAATAATATATCAAAATTATTAATGTATATTCTAAAATGTTCAACATTTTGCTATAGTTAGTTGAAGTCAAAATTATTAGCGCCCTTGTTTATTTTTTTCCCAATTTCTGTTTAACAGAGAAAACATTTTTTTCCAACCCATTTCTAAACATAATTTTTTTAATAAATGATTTGTTTTATCTTTTCCATGATGTCAGTACATAATATTTTACTAGATATTTGACTAGATATTTTTCAAGACACTTCTATGCAGCTTAAAGTGACATTTAAAGGCTTAACTAGGTTAATTAGGTTAACTAGGCAGGTTAGGGTAATTAGGCAAGTTATTGTATAACAATGGTTTGTTCTGTAGACTATCAAAAAACTATATAGCTTAAAGGGTTTAATAATTTTGACCTTAAAATGGTTCTTACAAAAATTTAATTCTTTTTTTCTTGTCGAAATAAAACAAAAAAGACTTTCTCCAGAAGAAAAAATATTATCAGACATTCTGTGAAAATGTCCTTGCTCTGTTAAACATCATTTGGGAAATATTTAAAAAAGAAAAAAAATTCAAAAATGAGCTAATAATTCTGACTTCAACTGTATGTGTAGAATATAATTATGTATTAAATATATTATTATTATCATTTAAGAAGGAAATAAAATTAATTTGAAAACATCCATATTTAATCAAACGTCAAATAAATTGAGAAGAACTGTAGGATTTACATAATTTCTATACTTCATTTATACCATGATGTTTCAGGATTGAAGAGCAGAATGCTGAGCAGCTCACTTCAGTCAAGGCTGAGCATCGTAAAGAGATTGAGCATCTTCTGGCTCGTCATGCCCTTGAGCATTCCTCCTCCAGAGTGGCTGAACTCACCAGTCAACTCAACACACAAGAGGTCTGCACTTAAACTAATGAACTCTTCAACATGTCTGTTTACATGTCTGTGTGCATCAATTGACACAGTATAGTATCTCACCTTGACACTACAAACACTAAAGACATTGGTTTGTTTCCCCCAGGAAAGAACTGATATAATTTGACTGCATCTTGAATCACTTTGAATCCTGAATCCATTTTATTTCACTATTCAGATCATAGTACAACATTTACAAGGACAAGTAAAGGAGCTGCAGGGAACCAAAGAAGCTCTGGCTGTGACAAAGCTCCGGGAGGAGACCCTGCAGAATCAGGTAGAGTCTGACTTTAGTGAGGTTTAGTGATTTCAGCTTCTGTAAACACAAGGTTTTTCATTTGCTTTCTGCTTTTCTTGTTTTTGTTTTTATGTGTCAATAGCTGTCTAAGCTTCTGGAAGAGCTGAACGAGGCCAAAGAAGCCCACAGTCCTGAACTAAAGCACTTCACTAGCCTAGAGCAAAAGATTCAGTCCATGGAGTTCCGATACAGTCAACGAGAGAAACAACTTCAGCAGGTAAAACACCCACACATTCTCCTAAACATGCTATACTGTGCAAAAGTATTTAGCCAGAAAGATTTGTTTATAGTTACAAGGGGATAGGTCACCCAAAAATGAACATTTCCTCGTTGTTTACTCACACTCAAGAGGTTCTAAACTTTTCTGACGTTATTTCTACTGCAGATACTTTTTACTGTTTCAAAATATTAAGAAAAAAATGTGATACAAATATACTGTATTAGTAACCAAACACCAACCAAAGTACACCCACCCTATCCCCGACAGAGCATAAAAACATATACACATATGCAAAAAATATATATAATATTTCGTTGCCTTGTACTTGTACATGTTTGATGACAATAAATTGAATCTAATCTAATAATAAAATAATAATAGAATAAAAAGGGCAATTTTGTAAAATACATTAAGACAATAACAGTTCAGCATATACACTACCTGACAAAAGTCTTGTCGTTAATTGTTAGAGCAACAAATAATAACTTGATTTCTAGTTGATCATTTGGAAAAGTGGCAGAAGGTAGATTTTTCTGATGAATTGTCTGTTGAACTGCATCCCAATCATCACCAATACTGCAGAAGACCTATTAGAACCCACACAGACCCAAGATTCTCACAGATATCAGTCAAGTTTGGTGAAGGAAAAATCATGGTTTGGGGTTACATTCACTATGGGGTGTGCGAGAGATCTGCAAGGCGGTTGACAACATCAACAGCCTGAGGTATCAAGACAATGTGCTGCTCATTACATTACAAACCACTGGAGAGGTCAAGTTTTTCAGCAGGATAGCGCTCATACTTCAGCCTCCACATCAAAGTTCCTGAAAGCAAAGAAGGTCAAGGTGCTCCCGGATTGGCCAGCCCACTCACCAGAATGAACATTATTGAGCATGTCTGGGGTAAGATGGAGGAAGCATTAAAAATGAAGGCAAAAAATCCTGATGAACTCTGGGAGTCCTGCAAGAACGCTTTTTTTGCCATTTCAGATGACTTTATTACTGTGTTATTTGAGTCATTCCAGAGATGTATGAATGCAGTCCTCCAAGCTCATGGCAGTCAGACACAATATTAATTCTTTTTCCACGGCACCTTGACTTTATATTCTATACTGTACATTATTTCTGTTAAGCAACAAGACTTTTGCCCAAGCAAAGTCAGACGTTACTGTCCTAATTAAATAATTAAAATTAAGGCATGATCATATTTTATTTTGGTAAATTAAGCGTAATCTAGAGGCCTTTGCATTTCATATAAGCCATTTCTGATACCAAATAATCAACTAGAAGTCAAGTTATTATTTGTTGTTTCTAAAACCTGGATAGATGACAAGACTTTTGTCAGGTAGTGTAAGCATTCCAATGAAACAGATGCATATATTAAAATAAGTCGTCATGAACATAATTCATGTATTAACACAGTCAACTATCATTAAACACTTGAAGTATGATCACATTATTTGGTGGTACTCAACAGACAGTTCATTCTCATCTGAAAAAAAAACAATAGAAGAAGTCCCAAATTTTGTAAAATATGCACAATTTTAGTTTAAGTTAGTCTTTCCATTACTATACAAGAAGTAATTTCCTTAATCCAGAGTGGCTGAGATGTACCATGAATACTTTTCCAGTGAATGGCAATCAGGCGCTTTGCATGCAATAGACACAGCTTACAAACTTCTGTTCATATATTTTCAGAGATAAGGCCGGTGGAAAAAGTATGATGTTCTTTCTTCTGTTAAAATCAAAGGAAGATATACTGAGGAATATTGATTAAAAACAGACATTTTTGTTCCTTCTCTGGAAGTCAATGGCTGCTTTTTATCTAACATTCTTCAGAATATTTTGTTTTGGGTTAAATAGAAGAAAGAAATTCATAAACGTTTAGAACACTTGAGTGTGAGTAAATTATAAAGAAAAGTTATTTTTGGGAGAACTATTCCTTTAACAAGTTGTTCATAAGCAAGAATGCATTCAATTTATTGTAATTTTAAAAAGCATCAGATGAAAAAGCAAAGACTAAAAGATTTTTCTTTGGGTTAAAGGAACAATGTCAGTTAAAAGAAAGAAAGAAAAATTCTAAACATGTTTATACTAATACTTATACTAAACATATATGTATTTGACTTTCATTTAAATAAACCGAAAAGATATTTTGAAAAAAAAAAAAGCTGGTAACCAATAGCCGTTTACTTTATAGCAATTTTGTTCCTAATATATATGTCACTAGCTATGTTTCCATTCAAAGATGCAAATTTAATGTATGCGCAAATCTAGAATATCGGATAACAAATGTGCGAATAAAGCATCGTTTCCATCCAATGAGTCAAAGAGAACAAAATCGTCACTTCCTGATTTACTGGTGCCAAATATCAAATTTAAAAACAGAATTTACTCTGATAGAAGCAGCGACGTGAATCTTTTCCTTATTTAATAAATTACTTGTGCCTCAGAAGACAAATGCCGACACACAATGAATATGTGGTGGCGTTTGAAGCCATGAGACGCAAAGCACAGACACTCTTGACAGTTCTGGAGGTAATGAATAATATAATAACACTAATACTGAAATGGTTATGGCTTTTAGAATGACCAAAACAACATTTCAGATGTTTTACAATGTGCTCAGCCTGCTGGTTTATCCATTCTCACACATTTTTATCATCACATGATCTCTGATAACAAAATCACATGACTTTTTTAATGCACATACGGGAATTTGTTCGGTAAAAGTGTTTCCATTGTAGTTTATGCACATTTTTTCTTATCAAATAAAAAGTTTATACTACTCAGTTATGCGCAGATGTTTTTTATGTGCATTTTCAAAATTTATGTGCATCTTGGCATTTCCATCAAATGTTTTTTAATGCCAAAATGGACGGAAACTTAGCTAATGGCTACCGGTATACAACATTTTTCTAAATATTTTCTTTTGTGTTCATTGGAAAAAAAAGATGGATAGATTGATAGACAGATTTCTTAATATAATTTCTTGATGTGCAGTGGCATTATTGTTTGTCATTACTGTACTGAAAGACTGGTGTAAGTCATCTAGTTATGTGTTCCTGTGCAGCACATAGTTGTTTGCAATGGATCTGGACATCATTGCACTGTGCTGTGATTGAGAACACTGATGTTAGATGGCGTTCTGATGCAGGTAATTGCAGACACGCGGCGGGTGGTGGAACAGGAGCAGCAGGGTGAGGTGGACCGCTGGAGGAAACTCGCTCAAGGAAGAGCCAAAGAGCTGGAGGCTTTCAGAATGGAGCTGGACTCAATACTGGACATCCTTCGAGAGCTTCAGAGACAGGGGGTAGTCATACCCATGCCAGAACACACATCCACTAACACACACACATACCTGCCACTCCGATCCTGAAAAAAACTGGAATCATTGATGTGTGGGAGTAGGGAGGGGGGGGTGTATTTATAATATTCATTTTTTTATATAGATTATTTAATTATTGCAAAGAAACATGCAGGGTAAGCAACATCAAATACAAAGCATTTGGTGTTAGTAACTGGGATTTTGTATTAAAGTTAATTAATGTTTGCACAATTTGTCTTTCTTTCTGCTTGGTTGCTTTTACAACATCCTGTAGCGCAAACAAAGCTAGAATGATTGTTGATGCACCACCCACATAAAGTGCTGATCTCCAAATCTCAGCCCAAATGTACATTTGCACAACAATACCGCAGACGTCACGATTTATTACTTGCCTTAACGCTGGAATCAGAGGACACGGTTTGAATGCTAATGAGCTACTAAAAGAACATAACTTGCGTAAGTGGCTGGAGATGGAGCTGCTGGGTTGCGTGATGATTATTAGGAGCTGATCAGCATGCAGCACTGTTTATAAACACCAAGGGTCCTGGCAATATATAATTTAATTGGGCACCCGGGATACATTTGCTTAGAGGTCATAGAGTATAAAAAAAACATTTAAAAGGGGAAGTTTACTTGATAAAAGGAAAATTGTTGCCTTTCAAAACTGAAGCTTGCATAATCGCTAAATAAATTAAGCTTTTGATGACTCAATCATAGAACTGATAATGTTCTAAGCTGCAGCTAGTGTGAGATTTGATGTCTGTTCAGAACTGACCTTAACTGTCACCTATTTAAATGATTAATTATCTGTCTGCCAGCTTCAATGTATAATTGTCATTTAGTATACCTCAAAAGTCACGTCTATTAGAATTTGGCAAGCTTGTTTATATCTTGTCAATAGTTAATAATAGAATTTATAATTTTAACATATTGCATTTTTAAATGTTAAAACATTAGGGGCCCTATCATACACCCATACACCCAAGGCGTGTTTGGTGTGATTTGTTGCTATTTTCAGACCAGCGCAACCCTTGTTTTCACGATTTGCACCACATTGTTTAAAAAGCAAATCCATTTGTGCTGCTTTGTGGACTCATGGGCATTCTGGTCTAACATAGAGGTGTGTTAACGCGCATTGTTGGCGCGTTGCTGTTTTGAGGAACTGAAATAGACTGTGCCATTGACCATCCCAAAAGCTGGTCTAAAGTCCAGCCTAGAGCGCTTTAGTTATGCGAGTATGTGGGTTTGAACACGTACACATTCCTTAATACACACTGGATGTACAACAATACACAAATATCTTTACATATGAAAAAAAATTTACAAATTAAAATGTTACAAAAATTATTATTTTCTACATAAATATTAAAACCACTGCCTCCACGCCTTCTTCATGCCTCCATGCTTTTTTGTTTAATAATATAATATTTATATTACAAATAAATAAACAAGTTTAAATTTCTTTGCCTGTCGGGTTTTGGAGACATATGCATCACCATAAGGGTCATAAGAATAGGACGTGTGTTTGGAAATAACTCAGTTTTTTGACCACACTTCATTATTGTTGTTCATTTATTCGTTTGCTGAAAATTAGAACTGAATTTAGAAATCGTTTTGAAACAAATCTTTGTGCTTAACAAACAAAATGAAATATGTAGGTTAATGGATGTCTTCAGTGGAGTGAGTTTCCATCGTTTCCTTATATCACAAAAGTAAAGGAGTAAAGTAAAAGTAAAATTAAGAGAAAGTATAGAGGCTGAATGGAGAAGGCTGGTTCTTTATCCTCGCACTGCAGATGGTCTGTTTACTGTTTTCTCGCTAGTGAAACGTTTTTCCACTTACAAAGTCCGCCATGTAAATGGCAAATGCACCATGGAGTGATGCAGCTGACTCTTAAAGGGAATGGGAGATGAGACTCTGATTGATTTAATGCACGTCATGCTCAAAACATACCTATAACTTATTAAGAGAATAGGCACAACCCTGTTAGACCATGTGCTGGGGCGCAGAGTGTATTTTTCCTTCCATAAAATAGCAAAAGTAGATTCGGATATGCATTTAGTTCTGTTGCTCTATTCGCTTTAGACTTATAGAGCCCTAGCTGTGTGACGAGATATTGTGTAATGAGAACTCGCACGATTAAATCATGACAAGATTTCTTGCTCGATGTTGCTCAATGAAAGTGAAACTGATGAAAAATATTTAAATAAAATAGCAAAAGTTACATCTTTTTTTTATTATTTCAATTTGTGGAAAATAGTTTAATTTCTCATGTGAAATTGTACAGGGGAGAAGTCAGTCAGTAGAGTTTAAAGCAAAATATTTTGCAGTGTTTGCATGTCTTTTACTGCACAGAATTTGTTAAAATAGAAGTAAAAAAACATTTCAAGTTTATTTCAAAAAACACCTAATTTGTTTTGCATTTTGGGATTTTTTTTAATTATTTTTTTTAATTATTTTTTTAATTGAATAAAAATCTATTTTCCATTCATATTCGCAAATATATGCTAATATTGCTAATACCTGTATATGCTAATATTTAAAATTATATAAAAAAAATATTTTCCATTCACACACTGACGAGTTCAGATGCAAAAGCCGCTAAACGCTACTTCCGGCAAAAATGAGATAATGACATTGAGTGAATGCTTTATGCACGTAGTACACTATCAACAAATAGATTTGCTTTTAATCATTCAAATCCCAGCATCAGCGCATTCAGAAATAGAAGTTTGATGGCAAAAGCTGCTAAACGCCACTAAATGCCACTTGCCTTCGTCAGCAAAAGCCGCTATATCCCGAAAACCAATTAGAAGGTGCAAATCAAATCATATGTTTTCAATGTAGCAGCGCGCTGATACGCTGGCTTTATGAGGAGATTGGGCACCCGGGATACATTTGCTTAGAGGTCATAGAGTATAAAAAAACATTTAAAAGGGGAAGTTTACTTGATAATAGGAAAATTGAACCAATTAGAAGGTGCAAATCAAATCATATGTTTTCAAATATATATGCTAATATGTAAATATAGCAAATATTAGCAGATGAAATAACACTCAAATCCAGTATTTCACAAAATTTGAATATTTCATGTGACTAATAAAAAAATCTTAAACCTGTGTTGGCCTACTGAAAAGTGTGTTAATGTACAGTATTATGTCCTCAGTACTTTGTCAGGCCACTAATTACAGCATCAAGGCAGTGTGGCATGGAGGTGATTAGCCTTTGACGCAGTTGAGGTGTTATGGTAGCCCAAGTTTCTTTGATATAAGCCTTCAGCTAGTCCGCAATTCGGAGTCTCTGTTTCCTCCTCTTCCTCTTGACAATAGCCCCTAGATTATTAATGGGGTCAGGTGAGTTTCCTCGCCAACTAAGAACAAGGATACCGTGGTCCTTAAACCAGTTACTGGTAGCTTTGGCACTGTGTGCTGGTCCCAAGTCCTGCTGGAAAATAATCAAATTCTGTTTCTGGAAAATCATCGCCTCCAAAAAGCTTGTCGTCAGCAGAAAGCATGAAGTGCTCTAAAGTGTCCTGGTATAGAGTTGCGTTGACTGTGGGCTTGATAAAAAACAATGGACCCACACCAGCATATGACCCACACCAGCATATGGCTTTTCAAACCATCACTGACTGTGGAAACTTCACACTGGACTTTAAGCAGCTTGACTTTTGTGTTTCTCCACTTTTCCTCCAGACTCTTTGATCTTAATTTCACAATTCAATATCAAATTAGCTTTCATCTGAAAAGAGGACTTGAGACACTGGGCAACAGACCAGTTCTTTTTCTCTTTAGCCCATCAAAAATGCTTCTAACGTTTTTGGTTCGGCAGTGGCTTGACATGGAATTTTACAGCTGTATATCATGCAGATGTCTGTATGTGGTGGTTGTTGATACTCTGACACCAGCCTTAGTCGCCCTTGCACGACAATCCTCTTAAGGCTGCGATCATTCTTGTGCACCTTTTCTAGCCACATTTTTCCCTTCCGCTTAACATCTACTAATATACTTAGATACCGCACTCTGTGAGCATCCCGTTGCTTTTACAATTGCCTTTTGAGACTTTTTCTCCTAATGGAGGGTTCCAATGATGGTCTTCTGCACAACCGTCAAGTCAGCAGTTTCACCATGATTCTGAAACGTACTCAGCCAGACTGAGACAATTTCAAGGCTTTGCTTTAATTAGGGGACTAGATTGAGACACCAGGAGCCGATAATGTATAACTTTGTCATGATATTCTAATTTTGTGAAGTACTGGATTTGTGTTTTTTTTTTTTTCATCTTTAATCCATAATCATTCAAAATTAAATCAAATGAAGGCCTAAAATATTTCCCTTTGTGTGTATTGAAATAATAAAACACAAAAGTTTCACTTTTTGAAATAAGTTATTAAAGTAAATGGACTTTATCTCAATATTCTAATTTTATGGCACATACCTGTACATCCTTTATCATACATCTTCCAATTGTTACCATTAGGTCATTGATATCGTGGTCTCAGATGTGTAAGAAATAGGACAAAATGATCATTTATACCTCAAGCAATTACGTTTTTAAATTCCTCCTCTTTCAGTAGCAGTTGATGGCCAGTAGACTGGATATTTACAGTATTTAGAGTAGGGATACATTTACCATGTTTTTATATGACTTATTAATATAAATGCCAAATGTGAAATGTCAGATGTTTCTGGAGTGTATGCTGCAAATGAAATTTCCCTACGGGGACAAGTAAAGTTAACTAGCTAACTAATTCTACACTGTAGAATACAACATCTTTTTAAACAACATTTCTATTTTTATGTAGAGATAAATAGTGCATTCTAATGACAAAAAAATCACCTGAGGTAGTCACTGAGGTTTTCTGAGTAGTTGCTAGGTAGCAACTCTCTGATTCAAGTCAAAAAGTCACCCGCTGAATATGTCAGCTGAAAATGGAAATTCAGATAAAAGTAATACCAAGCGTGCTGATTTTGAGGTATTGCTTGTGGTTTAGGGATTTGTTATGCAAACATTTTTGCCGATGCACCACAGGAAGCTTTGCGCTGAATTTTATTGGCATATAGGCGTTCAATAAAACAAGAGACAGAGGTATAGTGCTGAATTGCTCCAGCAGCTCAGCCAGCTGTGTTCATACAACCACAGAGACTTAGTATGCATGTATGCTGCAGATTTCCAGCAGAAAGCCACTGATTCAGCTGACAGGTGCAGACAGAGAGCTATTTTCTACTCAGGCATTTGCTCACAAAAACAAGCCCAGAGAACCAGGCAGTGCAATACCAAATTGCTGCAATTTTTTGCCATTAGGCTACATAAGTACAAAGCTGCATAAAGCATCTTCCAATCGCACTTGAAGAGATATTTTTTTTTATCATTCTCTCAATGGTAATGACATTGTAAGACATTGCAATCTGCTGGAATGCCTTCCTAGAGCTGTCCTTGCATGGATTTTGTTGTTTTTCTTCTTTAAATGTGTCTTTGTTTCTGACTCCTTACAGTAGGCTTCCCAACAGTCTTTCAACATGCTGTCAACAACACATTCGCAGAATGTTTTTGATTTTTCAAACTGACATCATGGCCTCACCAGAGTCAGAAAGTAGCTCAGCCTTCAAGATTGTGCATCACACTCCACTTTCAGAGAACATAGGCTGAGTGATGAAGCCGTAATGAGTGATTAAAGGCATCAATGATAAGTTTTAATCAATGATATGATGAGTACAGCGTGGACGGGCCTCCTCCATTATAATTGGTGGATCGCCCAGTAGTAAATCTTCATCCCCCAGTGCGGAGTTCAGTTCTGAGTTCACGAAATTGGGAATGTTAAAATGTGCCAGGAGTGCTGCCTCCCGTTCTGCCCTGCTCTCAAGGACCATGTTTTGGACAACTAGGCCAACCTCTTCCACTTGGCCTCTGGAGTTGCCAATGCCTGAGCGTCCATGGGTGAGAGCGCCAGCATCAGTGGCGGCTCTGCCTCCTTCTCGCTCTTCTTCATTAATGTAACAGTGAAAAAGAGAGCGCGACTCCTCCAGCAGTGGGCGAGAGAGACCCGTTCGGCCATCTGTTTCACGTTGGCGGCCTAAACCGTCAGCACAGCTGGTCAGGCGCATCCGCTTCTCGTAAGGCTCGGCTGCCCTGCAGGATTAAAACAGAGATAATGAACTTTAATGCTGTGTTCCAATTCACCTACTTATACTAGGCCATAGAAATATGTAGTTGTTAGTGACGGAAATGTGCATACTTTTGTGTGTGTAACAGAAGCTTTGGGACAAATTACTTTGTCATTAATGGAGGGTTCGGTTGCTTAGCTCATGCCCTGTCAAACATTTTGTCACATTCTTAACCCTTGTGTGCTGTTGTGGAGGTTTTTATCCACTCTAGGATGATTTTGAGGCTTAATTTTGCCACAAGTTTCTGTTTTTTTTTAAGCAAATGGATTGATTTTTGGTGACAGTTTTTTGCACCATTGACTTTCTTTATAAACTACATTTTTTACTGTTAATCATCAGTTACAATGCAAAAAAGCTTAAAAGTTTCTAGCTTTTTTATGGAATATAGTGTGTGTGCGTGCGTGTGTGCGTGCGAGAGAGAGAGAGTGTAAGGCTATGTTCACACTGTGAGGCGTAAAGCTCAATCTGATTTTTTTCTCAGATCTGATTGTTTTGCATAGCTGTTCATGTTGTTATAAATGTGGCCAATATTGTATAAAAGTACAATTACGAATGTCTAATTATGCACACAATGTGTATACTGTATGAAGTAAACACGTTGTCTTATTAAGCTTAACATGATTATTGCGTTTTTCACAGACAACCATGTTGCATTTCATGAACTTTAAAGGGTTGTTCTGCTACTACTAATGTGTATTTCGCCATTTGAAACCTAAAACAAGTCTCTTGTTATTGAAAACACTGATCATTTGTGATTTATGATAACCCTGGGGCGCGTATTTCTCTGGTGTAGTGAACTCATCAAGGGTTAATGAGCAGCCGCAGACTGAACTTTGAAGGCGGAGTTTGTTTATCTCGGTTTGGAGAGTTATTTCATTTTACTTCGTTATAAACAAGAGACACTAGCAAAACAGGGGTCAGGGTGCTTGAGCACCTGCCCTTTTTTTTCTTTCTGTGGTAAAGTAATTGCCCTGTGTGCTATTTTACAATGCTGCTAAGAAGTAGACTATGTTTGCAGCACAGAATGATGTCGCATGTCGATCGAAGATTATGTAAAAGTCACATGAAATTCTACATAACCGTTCACACTGCAGGACCAGGGGGGTCCAAGTTGGAGCACTCACTTTGGTCCCCTGGGCTCTGCGATTGGTTGGGTAAATTCCAAATTGAACCAAAAACAAAACTATTACAATTGGCTTAAGATTGGCAATGAAAATTCGGGACATTGCAATCTGCAGAACCTGGGAACTTTAAAAAAAAATAAAAATGTAATGTTCATACTGCGGTTGAATTGCAAAACATCAGATCTGTGTCTGATTTAATACCACATATGAAAGTGGCACAGATCTGTATTAAAAAGATCAGATTCCATGCTGTTTGGGCTGTTCACACTGTCAAGACAAAAACAGATCTGAGTCGCATGTGGCCAAAAAAAAATTGGGCCACATTTGCCTGCAGTGTGAATGTAGCCTAAGAGAGACCTTTGCCCACTTACCTTGAAATGTTTGAGAAAATCAAAATTAAGCACCTCAGCTCTCAGAACATAGTAAACACACAGACGTTAAGTGTATTTATGCACACGCACACACACACACACACACACACACACACACACTATAATCTCCTGTTTTACTCCTTATAACTCAATATAAAAGCCAGAAATGTTTTTGCACAGGCCTATCTAATCAAATCAAATCACTTTTATTGTCACATCATCAGCAGAATGTGTACTATGATGGGTGAAAAGCTTGGGTGCTGGCAGTGCAAAATAGAACAACAGTGTAAAATACAACAACATACTCCAAAACAAACAATAAAAAAACAATATATGATAAGCAATGTGACTAACTTAAGAGACAATAAATATGTGAAAGACAATAAATGTATTAAGAAAAACACTATACACACATGTAGGCACAGATAGACAATTACACAGTCAAAAAGGTGTACACATAGTTTGTCTGTTGCTGGAAAATTATTGTAGGCAATATTGTTTTAAGCCTATCTAAAGGGTTAATGGTGAAATCTAATGATTAACAGTAGGCATGGAACGATAACCGTTTTCAAGGTATACCACGGTTTAGAAAAGTCAAGGTTTGAAAACCATCAAAATTTTCTTTAATACCGTTCTTAAGGTATGTGTAAGTTTTTTTTTTTTATTATTATTATTTTTTTTAGGACAACAGTATCTCCAGCAGAAAATATCTCCAAAGATGCCATTTTAAATTGTAAAGAAATGTGTGTTTTTTTAAACTAACGAAGACGGACATGTGTACTGTTCCAAAAATCTTTAAATGTTTCTCAAAATAAAATAAATGGTGTTCAAAAGGGAAAAAAGTTTTCGTTTTTTACCCAGACATTTAAAAAGAATATATTGTAGAGCAGAAATCACAATACCGTGGAAATTTTTATCCTAGGTTATTATACCCTCAGAATCTTATACCAGCCCATGCCTAATCAACAGTAAAAATTACAAATTTGACCTCTTCCCAACAGGAAAAACCAATCAAGAGTGCATGATTATATGCTGTCATGGCTTTGCAATCAAAACAATTTGTTATAATGGAAGTCAATGGGTCAAAAACAGCCATCAACATAATCAAAGGGTAGTCAATTTGAACAGTACACAAGGGTTAACGTAGCTTTTATAATTAATTTCTTAGCATATTGGAGACGAGGCTGTACATTAGTCTGGTATTTGTTTGTTGGTCTTTCAGAGAAATTGCTGCATGTTTGCATAATTGTGCATTCAAAAGCTAACGACCAAAAATATCATCATAAAGTGTTTTTAAAAAAACACATCTTTTTAGTAAGACATAAAGTTATGCTGGTGAAGTTTATAAAGTTGTATAATTTTCATTGCTGCAGAAAACAAAATAAATATTTTCATTATGTTAGATATGAATCATTGATCATGCAAACCACCAAACCCTGTCCACTTGACCATCAGTCTTGCCTATACACCATGTTTGTAGTTTTTTTAATACTTGTACGTTTTTGCAAAGTAGTTTAATATTGTAGATCCAATGTAAGTCACATCCAGTGTGCATTGTGTTTTGGCCAATATTAGTCATTAGAATGTGCAATTGATTTCTTTAATGGTTTAACCTTTGGAATACTCACTTAAACATACTACGATTTGGGGCATACTAATTGTTTTTTGAATACTATTTACAGTCTGACTTCTAGTATGTGAATTGGGATGCAGCACAAGCCTCATAAGCAGGTTTATTCCCTTTTTTTAAAACATCCAAGGATGCCTTGAAGCGTGGGTGCACCCTCATCTTATATTCTATCACCAATCTGTGTGTTTGTGCGAGCACATATTCCTCTTTTCAACGATCTGGCGTGTAAGAGGTTTCTGCTATGCTGTGTTAATGGATGACTCACATCTACAGAGCAGTTTAATTAAAAGAGCACTAAACAGACTGTCAGTCCGGCCCCTCAGCTTCCTCACTGCTCTGTTTGAAAAGAGCCTGGGGACTAATAGTGCTTGACTATTATAACTGAGTGTAATTATATGCAATAAACAATAAACGCCCTTTAAATTATTTATTCAATAGATTTGAATGTAGAAAGAGGGCATTATTGGGCATGGATTAGCTTTTAGGTGAATTTTGGTCAGCTGATAGAGAAATTGGATGAATTAAGTTTGTTTATATGTGTTTGTTTGATACATTTAAATTCATATATATATATATATATATATATATATATATATATATATATATATATATATATATATATTAAAAGCCTTTTCAAATCTTAGCATGCTGCAGTATTTTATCCTAGTCTAAAAAGCACATCAAACAGATTTGATGGACTTAAAGTCTGAGTGAAGCAGCTTCTCTGTAGTTTCCTTCCACCTATTTTATGCACATTTTGGAATATCACATAAAATACTTTTTTGTTGTGCATACATTTCAAAATGTGCATAAAATGTACACACAACTGAGTAGGATCTACTCATGAAATAAAACGTGCATAAACTGATGAAAACACATTTACCGAACTATTCAAGCATGCGCATCAAAAAAGTCATGTGATTTTGTTTCACAGACCATGTGATAAGTATGGGTGCGGTGGGACGGTATTATTGGATGTTCTAATATATCTTGGTCATTCTAAGAACCCTTAGCGAAAGTCCTTCTTCAAGGTGATTTGGTATTATTCCCTTCTAGAGCTGTCTTAAACGATTGCACACCCAAAAAATGGTCTCACACCTCCAAATGTTGTTTATTTGCTGTTCATTGCTTTTCATTATAGTCTTCTGAGGCGCAATTTATTATCTAAGAAAAAAGGTCAATTGTTGCTTCTCCTAACACACCAATTTCTATTTTTATTTTTGATACAGGGTGCCCACGGGGACTTAAAATGTCTTAAATTTCAAAAACAAATTTTTAGGCCTTAAAAAGTCTTAAATTCACTGAAATATTGTCTTTTGGGTCTTAAATAATTTTAAACAGGTCTTAATTTTCCTCTGTCCAAGTAAAGCCACCCAATCGGACTGACATCCATCCAGTCGCCAACAATCCATCTTAATAAAACTTTTGTTTTTTAAATATACTTTTTTTGTAAATTATTGCGAGATCAGCAAGATCCCATTTACAATAGCTGTTTGACTTTTTTTACAGCAATTTATCTAAATTAAATTCCCTTATCAGGGAAAGAAAAGTAGGCCACAGTATGGAAGGAAAAAAAATGAAATTTTATTATTTTTTTTTTTTCTAAATTTGTGTTCTTTGTTCGGATTCATCGGCATACCTGTCAACCCTCCCGTTTTTCCCGGGATTCTCCATTATTTTACAGTTCTATCCTGCTATCATCCTGTAAAGGTATTTTTCTTTCTCTGAAGGGTGGCAAATAAGCATTAAAGAGCCTCATTATATGCAACCCATACCGCTGAACCACCAGGGGCCGCCCCTTGCTCTTAAATGTGAGTCTGTTCAGTGCTTTGGCTTTGTTTAGGCATGAAATTACTTTGAAATAAATATAAAAACGGCGGGATTTCCTTTCCTTTTGATTACAGGTGCTGTCGCCCCTTCTGTGCAATCCTTAAAACAGTCCTATAGCGGTGCCTGACTGTCAGCTGACATGCTCCATAGTAATAAACAGACGCTGTTTCCCAAACGGATTCTGTACACATGATTTGAAGCGAAGCGAAAGTCTGGGTTTTGGGTGCGTATTTAAACAGACATGTACACATAATTAATAATAATAACATCTAAAGATGTCGATCTTGGTGGGGTTTTTTCAAACACAACTAATTTCATCCTAAATGAGCAGAAAAAGTTAGGAAAGCAATCGAAAGCTTTCATTATAACGTGTGCATTTTTGAAGTGACACCTGTTATTTCATGTAATCAAACAAAAAATCTAAATAAATGAGAGATTCATTCGTTGCTCTTTAATCAGAATGTGTAAGTTATACAATGAAGAAACTGCTTGATCTATTCCATTATAATAGCTATTAATTTTAATAAGCTGAACTGTTTGCTAATGTATTTGCTGCTAATGTATACACATCCCAATGTTGACAGGTATGTTCATCGAATCTATTTTCGATGCTTAAATAGACCAAAACAGTCACTATTTCATCAAAAATATAAGTGGCTTAACATTATTAACTTGTTTGTTGAACTGTCATATGAAATCAGTGTCACATTTTCAATCGTGAGGTGATGGTCAATTGTCAGCTCTCTTGGTTGTCAGGTCGTGTGATGTATGTTGCTGAACTGTATTCAGTGTTGCAAATATAAAAACGCCACATTTTGAAATGTAACTGCAGTATGTCAGTTTAGTTTATTTGTGTGTGCTGCGCTTTTCTAGACTTTAGAAAATGGCGCTCATTTGTTTGATTTCTCCTCAAGAAGTTGGGGGACCCAACTGCAATGAACCAGGTTTGGGGGACCCAGTTTGCAAAAGGTTGAAAATCCCTGCTTTAGATGAGACATTTTACTCAATCAATTTGGACCAAAAGTCAACAAATGTATGTTTTTGATCATTTATGTCATTATCTCCATAATAAATAATCTTTTAACAATGTAAAACTTATCTTCCTATCGAGCATCAGAATGGGGAGGAAAGGTGATTTAAGTGACTTTGAACGTGGCATGGTTGTTGGTGCCAGACAGGCTGGTCTAAGTATTTCAGAAACTACTGATCTACTGGGATTTTCATGCACAACCATCTCTAGAGTTTTCAGAGAATGGTCCAAAAAAGAGAAAATATTCAGTGAGCGGCAGTTCTGTTGGCACAAATGCATTGTTGATGCCAGAGGTCAGAGTAGAAAGGACAGACTGGTTCGAGCTGATAGAAAGGCAACAGTAACTCAAATAACCACTCGTTACAACCGAGGTATGCAGAAGACCATAATGTACCCATCTTCTGATGGCTACTTCCAGCAGTATAATGTGCCATGCCATAAAGCGCAAATCATCTCAGACTGGTTTCTTAAACATGACATTGAGTTTACTGTACTCAAATGTCCTCCACAGTCACCAGAGCTCAATCCAATAGAGTACTTTTGGGATGTAGTGGAACGGGAGATTCACATCGGATGTGCAGCTGACAAGTCTGCTCAAACTGCGTGATGCTATCATGTCAATAAGGACCTAAACTCTATGGAATATTTCTAGTACCTTATATTCCACAAAGGATTAAGGCAGTTTTGAAGGCAAAAGGGGGTCCAACCTGGTACTAGTAAGGTGTACCTAATAAAGTGGCCAGCGAGTGTAGATGTGTCTTGGACAAAAATCCTTTATACGTTTAAGGAAAGCTTATTTATTTGGTCCAGGGTATATGGAGGAATATGTTTTCATGACAGTAGCTTCCACAGTGCAACAGCATGACAGTGACAGGACAAAACACAGATAATAACAAGTAAATGCAGCAGGAGCTGAGCTGTAATGTGAGTGGATGTAGATGTTTCTCAGAAGCTCTTTCTGCAACATGCACTTCATTTCCTGCATCCTTTGCCCAATCAGCCAGAATTTTCATGCAGGTCAACGAGACCCTGTCACACAGCAAACCTGGTAAATCAGTACAGAGAATCTGAGACAAGCTAAGCAGGGTTGAATCTGGTCAATACCTGGATGGGGGACCACCTGGGAAAACGAGGCTGCTGTTAGAAGTGTTGCTAGTTGGATTATGTGGTGCAGTGAAACAAACTGTAATTTGCTTTTAAATAAATTGCAGTTCGCTACCAGAACACACAGACGGAGATAATTGCCATGTCTGTGTGAGTGTGTGTGTGTACATGCATAATGGTGCATTTGTGTATATTAATAAACATGGAGCGAATGAGAGAATAGATTTGATTAAAACAGTTCTATACTGTATGTTTGAAGGTTTTAGTTGTCAGATTCATGCTAATTGGATCGAGTTTCAGAGCGTTGCCGGTTTAATCAAAGTTTGCTGAAAAGAATCTTTGTTGGTCTGAGAAACCGTTACAACACTGGCCTAGCACAGAGCTAATGAGACAGGGAGCCCGCAAACACACGCACACACACAGTGCTCTCTGAAGCAAAGGATAATGAGGCTACAAGGTGGCCAAAGCGCAGGCAGTGGGAAACAGAAAAGCTGACTCGGTTTAGTATGTCGTGCTTGTGGTGCAGATGTGAGAGAGAGAAATGACTCCATCGGGAGTTTACTCTGCCTCTGCTTCTGTTTGTTCTGTTCTGTCCTCGCAACCAAGTCTGACACACAAAGCTTACAGTTTATTGTGGGGGAAAGAAATACTTACTCTGGGTGTGGGGCTCCTGTTTTGGTCAGCAGAGTCAGAACAAAAAACATAAAGATAACAAAAACGGCAAGACCCACCCAGAAGCCGATCACAATGGAATCTGCAGGAGGAAAGAAATGGAGAAGTGCTAATGAATGCTGACATCTAGAATTCAGCCCTTTCTTGTTTGCTCCCTTTAGTCGCATTACCCCAAAATGACTTTAAAGCTATTTAAAATTAATATTTATGTTAGTAAAATGTATATTTTATTATTGATACCTCCCAAATTACTTGAAAAGAGATGAAGGAATTATATTAAATTATTAATAGTAATATTGGATTCCTATTAATATGCAGTAATTATTATTTAACTAATAAAAATGATAAAATTACTCTGTAATTACTTGTAACAGAATCAATAATTATGATTATGATGTAATTATGTATATTAAGGCTGCACAAAATATAATTTCAGCATCTGATATGGATATGCGATGTTGAGTTTGTATTACAGTTCATCATTTGCATGTGTTTTTGATGCCTATGATTGTAAAATGACCTTTAAAGCATTCAGGCATAATTAATCGTACCATTTGTGACTTTAACAACGATCAATTTTGTTGAATTGTTTTTATTTTCATAATTTAATTGCTGTACTTGAATACTGTTTGACTCGGCAATTGATAAAACACTTTATTTCAATTGTATCTTTTTCTTGATTGTATTTATAGATCGTTATGCATGAAAATACTCACAACATGTGCAAATACAGAAATGCTCTGATAATAGCACAGCCCACATCGAAAATGTGTCGGGGGACCCCAAAAAAGTTTATAGATTGTTTATCATTTTTTTTTAGAGATGCAAATAATAAACATTAATTCATCAATCTCTGACTAAACATGTGCATGAAAATACTGACTACACATGCAACTACAGAAATGCACTGCAAATAGCCCAGACAACAAAAAAAATGTGTCGGGGGACCCCCAAAGGTTTATAGATTGTTTACTAGATTTTATTGATTCACTCCCGCTACAGAATCATCCTAAACATTATAATTCTTGCCAAATAGAGATATTAAGTTATCTGCTGAAATTGTATTCATATGTCAATGTATATTGCAAAATAAAAAATACCGAAATACTAGATTTTTTTAATATTGTGCAGTCCTAATGTATACATATATGTCTACTTTTTATTATAAAAATGTATTTTATCATGACATTTCTGTTTTATTTATTATGAAATTTCAGTGTGTTATATATAAATACAGTAGAAATACAGAATTATTAAACCCCCTTTGAAATGATGTTTAACAGAGCAAGGAAATTTTCACAGTATGTCTGATAATATTTTTTCTTTTGGAGAAAGGCATATTTGTTTTATTTCGACTAGAAAGTAGTTTTTAATTTTAAAAAACCATTTTATGGACAAAATTATTAGCGCCTTTAAGCTATTAGCCCCTTTAACCATCATTATACAATAACTTGTCTAATTACCCTAACCTGCCTAACTTAATTAACCTAGTTAAGCCTTTAAATGTCCCTTTAAGCTGTGTGTATGTGTATATGTGTATATATATATATATATATATATATATATATACACACACAGTTAAAGTCAGAAATATTAGCCCCCCTTTGATTTTCTTTTTTAAATATTTCCCAAATTATGTTCAACATTTTTATTCAATAGTCTAGAGTACAAACCATCGTTATACAATAACTTGCCTAATTACCATAACCTGCCTAGTTAACTTAATTAACCTAGTTAAGCCTTTAAATGTCCCTTTAAGCTGTATAGAAGTGTCTTAGACAAAGATCAAATAAATCAGTTATTATAGATGAGTTATTTAAACTATTTTGTTTAGAAATGTATTGAAAAAAATCTTCTCTCCGTTAAACAGAAATTGGGGAAAAAAACAAACAGGGGGGCTAATAATTCAGGGGGTTTTAATAATTCTGTCCTCCACTGTATGATGGGTTCAATCAAGCCTGAAATTATTCATACCCCAGAATGTATATACACACAACATATTCAATACATTATTTTAATTTGCAAGATTAAAAAGATATCCTGTAAATAATATAACCTATATTAAAGGATATGTAATTTAAATATGCTTACAAAACATTTTTATATCCATAAACTTTTATTAGATTAATTACCCATTAAACACCAATCTATTTCTAAGCATGCATTTTTGTAGGATCTCAGTCACCAAAAAGATTGAGAAAACACAGCAAGCTCTAATAAAGCCCACTTAATGCAGCAGCAAACAAAACAAATAAGAGACTTACATCGATGTGCTTTTAGTCCTTCAAAAGACACAGGCTCTTCATCGTCGTAGTATTCGTAGCTCCATTCATAATTGTGATTTGGCACACTGGTGCTGTTTGAAAGCTGGAACCTCGGCATCTTCAATCAGTGCTGATATTAACCTCGCGCACTGGGAACAAACATCATAGCTCCGTGGCACGCAGCAGTCAGTGTGCGCTTCACAATCATCTGCTGCATCCAGAGCTGAGAACACCAGCAGCTCTTTAACACTGATTTCATCCTTTATCCAGCGAGCATCTGAGCTAAAGGCGGAGAGTGTTGTGTCTGTGTGTGGTCTGTGATCGTGAGCTCTGCGGTCTCCACTGAATCTCCTCAACTGAATATACGATGAGATCACGCCTCTCATCCATCAACTCGCGCATGAATGGAGAGATTTCACACACCTCAGGGGGCATCCGAGAGCCGTTCTGTTTTTTTTTTTTCCTTTAACTATTTTTATGAAAAGAGCTGTGGTGTAGAAATGACTAAATTATTATATTTGACAAATCACACTGAATTGCTTCCGGCACTGTTTTTTTTTAACCATTTTGTAACCGTACCTAGGGCCAGACGGAATCTGCGGACATTTTTTGTTATTTCTGCTGAGAATTTTGGTAAAAATCTGGATTTCTGTGGAATTATTTTGGGAGTATCATAACTAAAACCTTAATATGTGAAATAAAAATTAATATCTTTTTAACTTTTATTTAATGTTTAAAATGCAAATCCAATTAGATTAACTTTATTTGGTAAACAAAGCAAGTCTCTCATATAATATATCTACTAAAAGACACAAAATATTACTGTACAAACTGCATTGTACATAAATCAGATGAACATTTTCATATTAGTCAATAATATTACTGTAATTCATTTTTAAAACTGAATAAATATAGATTTACACACATTTACTGAAGTAAATAAACAGAATTAATGATGGGCTAAAAATCTGCGGAATTCTGCGCACACATATTCTGTGTGGGCCTAACCATACCCTTTCGTTATATTGGTGGCAGTTTTTGCCCCATTGACTGTTATTACAAGGGTTTTTTTTTTTTTTTGCAAAGCCATGACAGCTTATCATCATGCATTGTTGATTGTTGGTGTTTTTCCCTATTGGGAAGAGGTCAAATGTATAATTTTTACTGTTGATCATCAGTTGCAGTGCAAAAAAAGCTTCGATTCTGCCTTCTATAAAGAGTATAGTGTGTCATTATGATAGAAGTCAATGGGGCAAAAACAGCCACCAACATAATGAAAGGGTAGTCAATTTGCCCAGTTTGTATTGGATTTTCTTTAATTTTCAAAGCATTTTCCTAAAATATGTGTCAAAATAAGATTTGTCACCAAAAATCTGTTCATTTTGCTGAAACAAAGAAAGAATTTTGCTGGCCAAATTAAGACTGAAAATCTTACCAGAGTGGATGAAAATGTCCCCATGAGCACACAAGGTTAAACAGATTTATTAGATGAGCTGCTTAGCAACTTGATGGCTAGCTATTAAAATGATACAAGTTTTCATGGTCTATTAGCATTTAGAGATTTTCTTAGTTTCCCTTTTCTTGGGTTCATTTGCTTGTCAAAATAATGATTCGTCGATTTTTGTTAACTTGCCTCCATCAACAATCTTCATTTAGGATGAAAGAATGTTCAATAAATAAATATTTGAAAAGTTTTAATAATAAATCAAATTGAAAAATATATATTTTGGAAGTCCTAGTGGTCAATCCAGACCATCTATGAATGAAACCGTAAATGTATAGCTGTAACCATAGAGGGACAACGGAGTAAGGATCCTTTTGCAGGTTTTATTCCAAATCGTAGTCAAAGAGGCAATGATCAACAACATGCGCAAACAAGGCAATCCGAAGGCAGATGGTCAGTACTGGCGGCAGACAGGGTGAATGCTAAAACAAAGCAAGAGTCGGAACACGTGGAAACTAGGAAACGCTTTGTAATTTTACAGGGTATTAACCTAACAAGACTTGGCAATGAGAGTGTCAAAGTAAGCCGTATATATATGAAGTGTAATCAGTCCATGAGCAGCATCAGCTGTGGGAGTGTAATCAATGGAGACTTGGAGCAGGTGTGTGTGTCTGTTGCATGACAGGACTTGTAGTTCATATTGAGGCAGGTTTGTGGTTCGTGTGAATGTGAATGTTCTCTAGCTATTTAAGATGGTTAGATCGCTGGGGATCGTGATAAAAGGCTATGTAATCTCTTGGCACTGCAAAAAATTAAAATAAACTCTTTCTTAAGAGTTTGTTTTTAGTCCAAATATCCTAAAATTCTTAAATCAAGAAGCATTTTCTAGACAAGAAAAAAATAGTTTCTTATTTTCAGAAATGATTAGTCATAATTAGGTGAGTTTTTCTTTAAAACAAGCCAAATAATCAGCCAAAGGGGCAAGCAAAATAAATTTGTTTTCACTTTGACATAAAATTATTTTGCTTACCCCAATGGCAGATTATTTAGCTTGTTTTAAGAAAAAACTATTTTTTTTACATAAAATTGTAAAAAGAAAATTTAATTAAAAAAGAAATAAAATTTTTACATATTATTTCTTAAAAGACAATATTTTTTGCTTGTCTAAAAATGCTTCTTGATTTAATAATTTTTAGATATTTTGACTAGTTGACTGTTAAGTAAATATTAAAGTAAAAAATCATTTTTGCAGTGCATTAGCAAAGTTAGGCAAAAAAAAAAAATGCAGTCACCCACCAGATTTCATGCGGCGTGGGAATAAATTTCTGAATAAAGCGAGGGAGCGGTCGGTAACTCTGTTGTAATTTTAACAGGAGTGGGCATTCTCACAAAATCGCTCCCGAGCGAGCAAGCAAGCAAGCGCGTGTGTGTGTGTGTGTGTGTTTAGTGCTGTCTATGTTTGTTTATGTATGTGAATGTGTGTGGTGCTGTGTGTCCGTGTGTGTGTTTATACAGAAAGCTTGTTATAGCCACCCCGCAAAATACAACAATGTGTATGGAAAGCATCGTAGATGCACTGAAATATCGAATTGAACCGAATTGATGGCATGATAATTCGAACCGAACCGAACCGTGACAGCAGTATAGGTTCACACCTCTACTATAGATTATGTTCTCCTCTACAATCTGCATAAAATGTCGTGGTCTACTCTCTGCTGTGCATTCTTGGGCTGTTGTGTTTTGGAAAATCATTTGAAATCCTGATTATTTTAAATCATTACTTACTGTGTTCTGTACAACTGAGCATTTCAATCAAGCAGCAGCTTGTCAATGCATGTTTGTTTGGTTCTCTGTCATTGATAATGGCAAGCTGCAATGTCATGCAATCAATGTGTGCACACAAGAGGCTGCGCAAATGAAATGACAGTTGTTTTTATTAACTGTGTAACTGTAAAATAAACACAAATTAGCGTGCTTAATTTGTAGTGTAAATTTAAAACATGAAATTTATACAATAATCTTTGCTGTATTAAAATAATCTACGAAAAATCACTTTTTAGTGAGAATATTAATCTTACTTTTATAATATCTAGAATGCTTAGATGACTTTAGTAAGCTACAGTAGTAAGATTTTACTCATTCTAAATACACTCACTGGCCACTTTTTTAGGTACACCTTACTAGAATCACGTTGGACCCCCTTTTGCCTCTTGTTCCACCACATCCCAAAGGTGCTCTATTGGATTGAGCTCTGGTGACTGTGGAGGCCGTTTGAGTACAGTGAACTTATTATTATGTTTAAGAAACCAGTCTGAGATGATTCACGCTTTGACATGGCACGTTATCCTGCTGGAAGTAGCCATCAGAAGATGGGTACACTGTGGTCATAAAGGGATGGACATGGTCAGCAACAATACTCAGGTAGGCTGTGGCGTTGACACGATGCTCATTTGGTACTAATGGGTTGAAAGTGTGCCAAGAAAATATCCCCCACACCATTACACCACCACCACCAGCCTGAACCGTTCATACAAGGCAAGATAGATCCATGCTTTCATGTTGTTGACGCCATATTCTAACCCTACCATCCAAATGTCATAGCAGAAATCAAGACTCATTAGACCAGGTAACGTTTTTCCAATCTTGTATTGTCCAATTTTGGTGAGCCTGTGTGAATTGTAGCCTTGGTTTCCTGTTCTTAGCTGACAGGAGTGGCACCCGGTGTGGTCTCTGCTGCTGTAGCCCATCTGCCTCAAGGTTCGCCGTGTTGTGTGTTCAGAGATGCTCTTCTGCATACCTTGATTGTAACAAGTGGGTATTTGAGTTACTGTTGCTTATTAGCTCAAACCAGTCTGGCCATTCTCCTCTGACCTCTGGAATCAACAAGGCATTTGTGCCCACAGAACTGCCACTCACTGGATATTTTCTCTTTTTTTGACCATTCTCTGTAAACCCTAGAAATGGTTGTGCAAGAAAATCCTAGTAGATCAGCAGTTTCTGAAATACTCAGACCAGCCCGTCTGGCACCAACAACCATGCCAAGTTCAATGTCAATTAAATCACCTTTCTTCCCCATTCTGATGCTCGGTTTGAACAGCAGCAGATCGTCTTGATCATGTCTACATGCCTAAATGCATTGAGTTGCTGTCATGTGATTGGTTCATGTGAAATTTGCGTTAACGAGCAGTTGGACAGGTGTACCTAATAAAGTAACTGGTGAGTATATGTATAAAATTTACTAAACATCTCTTGCTTTCTGCATTACTGTTAAAAAAACGTGTAAAATATAATTGTTGTTGGTTGTTTTTTTGTTTAGTTTTTTTGTATAGGTTTTTTTTTCGAAATGCATAGTGTAGTGATTAAGAATGCAATCCTCTTCTAATACATCTGGATGACATTTCATCTGTTTCCACTTCAGCTTGATTGATGTGCTGTTCTCAGGTCAGTTATTGACCTGAGATGCAAGGTGGGCATTGAGAGTGAATTGCTGAGGAAAGTGTCAGTGGTGTTTGTGCATGTGTGCGCCGCAGGCTGACTGATGCTTAATGAGGATGTTGCTGGAGTCCTGGGACTTCTCTCTCAGTAAATGAGACCAGTGTTATTGATCATGCATGCTAATTAAAGCAGCATGTCTGACTACAAACCCATCTGTTAAAAGGTCAGGGGTCAGACATTTAGATTTGCTTATTAAACTCCGCATAATAATTTCAATTTATATATTTTGGGTGACACGGTGGGTCAGTGGTTAACACTGTCGCCTCAAAGCAAGAAGGTCGTTGGTTCGAGTCCCGGCTGGGTCAGTTGGAATTTCTGTGTGCATGTTCTCCTCATGTTCACGTGCGGTTTCCTCCGGGTGCTCTGGTTTCCCCAATAGTGCAAAGACATGCGATACAGGTGAATTGAATAAACTAAATTGGCCGTAGTGTATGGAGTGCTGGGTTACAGCTGAAAGTGCATCCGTTGTGTAAAACATATGCAGGATAAGTTGGTGGTTCATTACACTGTGGCGACCCCTGATGAATAAAGGGACTAAGCAGAAGGAAAATTAATGAATTTATATATTTTTCATGAATATTTATCTAACATTACTAATGTAATTAAAATATACACCACTGTTTATGCTCACTATTTTTTTTATTCATCTTAAAATTATTACATTAGTGCCATTAGTTGATGAAATGTTAATGCATAATTATGAAAGCAATAATTAAAAACATTTACTTTAACTCATCTTGCAATTGCATGAAAGCATTAATATGGTTAAATTTGTCAAAAAAAAAGCTCAATTTTTAGTATTATTATTATTGAACGTGTAAAGAAAGAATAAATGTTTAAAACAGAGTTGCTCGGGGTTTGGACTTTATCTAAATATCTTAATTGTTTTTCTTTTTACTCAGAATTCTGTTTTATATCTCAAAATCTTGGCTTTTTTTCCCCTATATCATACATTCAAATATTTAAATTTCAAGATATAAGCATGTTATTGCAAGTTTTTAAATTCATACATTTAAAAATAAAAATACACAGAATATAAAGTTGCTGACATGTAATCTGAAAGCAATTATTAAAAAGGTTGTGCTTTATTTCTTTTTGCAAAAGCATGAAAAGTGTGAAAACATAGGTTACATTTTTCAGACAAGCTCTTCAGTTAATGTTTACTTGGATATAGGGCTGCACAATATATCGTTTCAGCATCTATATTGCAATGTGCGAATGTGCAATAGTCACATCGCAGGATCTACAATGTCAAGTTGGGATTGAAATTAACCAGAAAACACAGTTCAGAACAAAGTTTAACCCCAAAAGCATGAAAGGTTTTTTTTTTTAAAGTCTAGAATTATGTGTGATTTCAATGGGGTAGATGCACACAGACTGTTAATTTCAGTCAGCCAGCCCCAGGGCTCCGCAGGCCATTGGCTGAAAAACACTAGCTGTGCATAGCCCATTGAATTCACTTACAATGATATCATTTGTTAAAATATATATATATAATTAACAAAGATCAATTGTATTTAATCATTTCTATAATAAAGACTTTAGTAGTCAACATTTTAGGCAGAAAAGCAAAAATTCAAATGTTGATTACAGTATAAAGTGTTATTTTCCTTTTTTTCAATATTGTGCAGCCCTACTTGCATAATTGATAGACCATATAAAGCATGTTAAACAGCTTGATATCATTTGATATGTTTCAGTTCAAAAATACATTCAGCAACACATATATCTTTAGAAAGTTTTTTTCTTATTAATTCTGTGGAAATGTCAGTATTGATGTCACTGTGTGCAGATAATGACAGGATATTCTGGTCTCTTCTCTTAGATGACATCAGCAGCATGTTTAAACTGTAACGGCAAACACAAGATACGACATACAACATGATAAGTAATTATTCTCACACTGAGAAAAGAAGCTTTCTTGACTATTATGATGTTGTAAGAGCATATATTATAGTGCAATGTATGTTATAGCTGTGACTATATAGACTTGCATGCAGTAGTCAACATTTGAAGTGGATGAAAAACAGTTTTAAGGTCAGAATAGGTGTTTTTGGTGAAAAAAAATTTGATTCACTTTGAATGTTGACCGCTGTAGGGTAATATTGACTTGTATGTAAACAAATAATTTCTATTAAACTGTTTATTTAGTGTACTTTGTGCACTTTGGATTAGTTTGGTAGTATTTTGTCCACAAGGTGTAAACTGTGGATGCTTGTTTCCACCTTAGAATTTTAAAATAAACACACAATCAATCTGAAATGATGACGTTTATTTTTCTTAGAAAAGCAATCAGTCAGACTGACAAATTTACAAACAGAGCAAGATATACACAGTGCTGGGAAAAGTTACTTTTGAAAGTGATGCATAACAATATTGAGTTATTGTAAAAAAGTTACTCAAAAAAGTTACTAGTTGCATTACTTAGTTCCTTTTTTTGGTATGTAATGCGTTACGTTACTTTTGAGTTACTTTTTGTTACCTGGCTGAGGCTTGATCTCTTACAGAACTAAAAGTAAAGTAGCTCTTGTTACATTTCCAAAAAAGTAAACTCAAATGTTATTACTTATTTTTTAAAAGTAATGCGTTACTTTACTCGTTACTTTGAAAAGTAATATTATTATGTAACTTGTGTTACTTGTAATGCGTTTCCCTCAACACTGGATATAAATATATATATCAGTTTTGAAAAACAATTCTGATTAATAATGAAAAAATCATAATTTTGGTAGATATAAACTTAAAACTTCTCAGATTTTTTAATAGAAGTGCAAGTTATAAAGTAAAAATGGCAAGCTGTCAAACTGAATTCTGTCAAATCATTTAATTAGAGTAAAATATAATAAATATATAAAAATTTTTGTAAAATCGTCAGAATTGCAAGAAAGTCTGCAAACACTAATTTTTTTGCTGCTTGTTAAAACTACTCATTTAAAAGGAGCTGAAACAACATGTCTCTTGAGATATTTTATAACTTTAAATATTAAGGTGTTTAAAGGTTATTTATTTAATTATTGTTTATGACTGAAATCACAACACACCATTAAAATATTAGAAAATAATGAACATCCGGGGTGATATTGAATGAACAGTCAAATTCCCCTTTAAGTACATTTTGTTTTTGCATTTCAAATCTTTTTTGTTCTTTATGTATGTATTTTTTTGGAGGACAACTTAATTGTTTTATGTTCAGTCCACTAAAATTTGTTAAGTTAACTTGATTGATTTATGCTGGGACAACGTGAATAAATTGTGTGGAACCGTGCATGTGCTCTTCTGCGTACTTCGGTTGTAACGAGTGGTTATTTGAGTTACTGTTGTTATCTGTTGTTATCGCCTCGAACCAGATTGGCCATTCTCCTCTGACCTCTGGCATCAACAAGGCATTTGCATTCACAGAACTGCAGCTCACTGCATATTTTCTCTTTTTCTGACCATTCTCTGTAAACACTAGAGATGGTTGTGCGTGAAAATCCTTGTAGATCAGCAGTTTCTGAAATACTCAGACCAGCCTGTCTGGCACCAACAACCATGGCACGTTCATAGTCACTTAAATCACCTTTCTTTCCCATTTTGATGAACAGCAGCAGATCGTCTTGGCCATGTCTACATGCCTAAATGCATTGAGTTCTCTCATGTGATTGGCTTATTAGAAATTTGCGTTAACGAGCAGTTGGACAGGTGTACCTAATAAAGTGGCCGCAGAGTGTGTGTGTGTGTGTGTGTGTGTATATATATATATATATATATAGTATGTATATAGTATGTATATGTATATATAGTATGTATATGTATGTGTGTCTGCACTTCATTGGTAGAACATATATTTGATAGAGGAAATTATTTTAACACAACCATCATAATGTAATTCGTGCAATATGTCAAACCCTTATTCCAACAAACAAAAAAAAGCTTGTGCTGCAAACTTGGCAACCCTGTTTAACCCTGACTGTGAAATAAAAGCTTGGTTCAGTGTTGACACTTGGTGGACAAACTAAGTAGTGCAAAAACTATTCAAAGCACACATGTGAGCTGTTATCAGTCTACTAGCCTGTGCATGTTGAAAAGAAAGAGTGCCAGTTTAAAGTGTGTGACTGATTGCTTCGTCTCACCGTTGTTAGGTCCATTGTTGATGTCGTTATTATATTTGTTGGCAAATCTTCATCACCATCAATCCTGCTAATATCACATAGTGTCTGTGTCCTGGCGTTAAAACCTAAAAAGACAGCAATTTTCTGTCAGTGTTTTCATAGACGGTTCGCTACTTGATATCCTATTTGGCCTGCAGCGTTTGAGCTGAAACAGAGCCATCAGATGCTTGCTTGTTCAAGAGATCTTCATTTTATACAAACCCATTTTGTTTTAGTAAACCTTGGTGTCTGTCGTCCTTCCTTTTATGTGTTTATGTAGATTAATGATTCATTTTCTCACTATTATGTGATGACAGTCACAGTCAATTAACTTTGATTCATATCAGTTATCACAAGCACAAAACACAGAAGAAAGCAGTTCATTAGGCTTCTAGAAAAATGAGAGAGAAGATTAATAGAGAGTTCAAACCACTGTACCGTATTCCCTTGATTTTTAGTATCGTGGAGAACCACAAAAACGTCATAGTTAATTTTTGATGTTTCACTGCCATCTGAAATAAAGTAAAAAAGATTAGAAGCATTTAAAAATGTAATAAACTTAATATTCATGTATTTAATACTAATACACATATCATTTATGACCTTTTTTTGGTCATTTGGTAACCTTATGCATTTTATCCATCTAGATTGGCTGAACCACAAAACTGAAGCCAGACAGTATTAAATCAGAATCTGAAAGTGCTTGATTTACTGCATAAACAATCAAGGATTTTTTCTTGGTAATAATTCATTACATCTCAATGTAAAATGTAAGTAGTGAAATAATAAAATTAAATAATAAGGATATGAAAAATCTGAATAGAAATATTTTAAATATAAAAGTAATTGACATATCTATTGCTTATGAAAGAAATCAAACCATTTTCAAAGTTCATACATGTGAGGAAGATTTTGCGACAAGCCACTGAATTATTAGAAAATAATGCAGAGCTGAGGTGTTGATTATTCAGCTTTTACTATGATTACCTAGTGTAAAGTTCTGTTGTTGTATTTCTTTTTTTTTGTTCTGTTTGTGTGTATTTGTGAAAGAGAAACACAGGCTTGCTCATAGATCATTTCCAACATTTGAGGGGAAAATGTGAAAATTATTTGTTTTAAGAACATTTAAAATAACAGAAATAATTTGCTGAAGTGATATGAAATTACTTTAGTTGAGTATCCAAGAAAATATTTGCCTATATGATATTCATCAGCCCGAATCATTCCTCAGCTCTGTGGTATAGTTTGCCTCTGTCCAACATTGTTTGTCAAACCATCCATTTGTGTATCTCATCATAGGTACTCAGTTTCAGATTGTATTAAAAATAGCATCAGAAGAGCTTACAATTGCACATCAGAACTCAAGACTTGTAATGTAACTTACTGTACAAATAGTAGTCGAGTGTGATATTGTAGTCGTAATCCGGTGTTGGTGTCACATCTTCATAATCTTCACTGCTAGATGCGTTAACTGAAAGGACAAAAAAACGTTTTTTTCACTGATTTTAAAGTGTGCGAAGTGTCAGTCAAAAAAAGCTTTTAATACTTTGAAATGTCTTCCAGATTTTTTTTTCCAGAACATTAATCATAGGTGTAAGGGATAATGTACAGTTGAAGTCAAAATTATTAGCCCCTTTCGATTTATTTCTTTTTTTTAAATATTTACTAAATGATTTTTAACAGAGCAAGGAAAATATAACAGTAAGTCTGATAATATTTTTTTCTTCTGAAGAAAGTCTTTGTTTTATTTCAGCTAGAATAAAAGCAGTTTTAAATTTGTTAAAAAACATTTTAAGGTCAAAATTATTAGCCCCTTTAGGCTATATTTTTATTCGATAGTCTACAGAACAAACCATCATCATACAATAACTTGCCTAATTACCCTAACCTGCCTAGTTAACCTAATTAACCTAGTTAAGCCTTTAAATGTCACTTTAAGCTGTATAGAAGTGTCTTGAAAAATATCTAGTCAAATATTATTTACTGTTATCATGACAAAGATCAAATAAATCAGGTATTAGAAATGAGTTATTAAAACTATTATGTTTAGAAATGTGTTAAAAATCTTCTCTCCATTAAACAGAAATTGGGGGAAAAAATAAACAAGGGGGCTAATAATTTAAGGGGGCTAATAATTTTGACCTCAACTGTACATTTAACTAGTCAATAAAGCAAAGTTGACCATTTAACATTAATCTGTTATTGATTGTTTTTACTCAATTTGTATGTTTTTATATTTGTATGTTTTGTCATTTATTTAAATGACATTTTTTTAAATGTCTGCATAGATTTTATTTTTTATACATCAAGTTATTGACAAGTAGCAGAAATAAAGATTAAAATTTATATAGTAAGTTAAGTTTGTTTAATGTTTTTAGATTTACAATAAAAAATTCTATAATAACACTTAAGGGGGACTTTTAAAGTCTAAAGTTTTAATAAATGTTTAAAGTCAATGCAAAATACACATTAGACACCTGTCATTGTCCTAGTTTCCTGCTTTGCTTCTTTCCACCTCTGTGTGCTCTCTCTGTGACACACCCTCGTTAGTTTCCTTGGTTACCACTGTTAATTGCCCCAGTGTGTCACTGTTTGCCTTATGTATAAAAGGCTGTCCGTTTATGTCTTTATGGTCAGTAATTGAATGTTTGTAGATTGTGTTTGGTTTCATGTTCCTGTTTGTACCCATTGTTTGGTTTATTTTAAACCTTTAAACCGCATGTAGATCCAGCTGACATTTTTGTTTTGCCTGCACCATTTGTTGCAGTACAACTGACCGCCGAGGACCCTGTAGTATGCCTTGTCCTTCTACGTCAAGGATTATGCTTGAATATAGCTTTGAACAGTGCATAGCATTCAGAACTCCCAGACTTTGCACTGAGCAATTTCTTCTGCCACGGACTCAATGAACTACTAAAGACAACCTGTGTTAGTCCTTTTATGTGAAGCTGCTTTGACACAATCTACATTGTATAAGCGCTATACAAATAAAGGTGAATTGAATTGAATTGAATTGAATTGAATTGAATTGACTTAAGGGTTAATTTGTGAGTGTTTGGACTTTATCTTTCAGGATATTGGGTACTCCTTCTCCCTTGGTCAAATCAGCAAAATTCAATAGCAACACACACTTTGACAACACCACACCACAATTAATGATCGCCTCACCTGTAATCCTACCTGCTGCTCCCCAGTCCAGCCTAATGTCACCATCCAACATGGCCACCTGCATAGTATCATCACCCAAGATGCCACCAGTACAGTGCCAGCATCCAAGATGGCCACCTGTACAGTGTCAGCATCCAAGAGGGCCACCAGTACAGTGTCAGCATCCAAGATGGCTGCCACTTCAGAGTTTAGCCTCAGCATGGTCACCAATCACGCCACTTAAAGATGCTAAATCAAAGAGACCTGTCTCAAGCATCACTTCCTGACATCATCCCAGAGCCTGTCCCAGATAATGACACCATGCACAAGGTTGTCCCAGTTCCTGACATCACACCAGAACCTGTCCCACATCCTGACACTAAACTAGAGCCTGTCCCAAATCCTGACACCATGCCAGAACCTGTCCCACATCCTGACACTTAACTTGAGTCTGTCCCAAATCCTGACACTTTGCCAGAACCTGTCCCACATCCTGACACCATGCCAGAGATTGCCTCAGATCCTGACACCAAACCAGGACCTAACCCACATTCGGACACCAAACCAGAGCCTGTTTCAGATACCGACACCATACCAGAGCTTGTCCCAGAGCCTCAAACCATGTCAGAACCTGTCCTAGATCCAGACACCACACCATAACCTGTCCCACAATTTGACACCAAACTAGAGCCTGTCCCAGATTCTGACAATATACCAGAGCCTGACACCATTGCAGAACTTGTCCCAGATCCCAAAACCATGCCAGAATCTGTCTCAGATCCTGACACCATACCAGAGATTGCTCTAGATCCTGACACAACACCAGAACCTGTCCCACATTCTGACACCAAACTAGAGCCTGTCCCAAATTCTGACACCATACCAGAGCCTGACACCATGGCAGAACCTGTCTCAGATCCTAGCACCATACAAGAGCCTGTCCCAGAGCCTGTCACCATACCAGAGATTGCCCCAGATCCTGACACTACACCAGAACCTGTCCCACATTCTGATACTAAACTAGAGCCTGTCCCAGATCCCGACACCATGCCAGAATCTGCCTCAGATCCTGACACCATACCAGAGATTGCACCAGATCCTGACACCACACCAGAACCTGTTCCATATTCTGACACCAAACCAGAGCCTGTCCCAGATCCCTACACCACACCAGAGCCTGTCCCAGAGCCAGACACCATGGCAGAACCTGTCTCAGATCCTGACACTACACCAGAACCTATCCCACATTCTGACACCAAACTAGAGTCTGTCGCAGATTCTGATGCCATACCAGAGCCTGACACCATACCAGAACCTGTCTCAGATCCTGACGCCATACCAGAACCTGTCCCACATTCTGACACCAAACTAGAGCCTGTCCCAGAGCCTGGCACCATGCCAGAACTTATCCCAGATCCTGACACCCAGCCAGAGATTGCACCAGATCCTGACACCACACCAGAACCTGTCCCACATCCTGACATCATGCTAAAGCCTGTCCCTGATCCTGCATCAAACTAGAGTCCTAGTCCTCAGTCCTGCTGAATTGGTCATTAGGGCCACCAGCTCAGTCATGATGGACCCAATCTTGGCTTTCAGTTGGCTCCACCCTGGTTATGCATCCTGCCAGCTCTGTCTTGGCTCTGTGCTCCTGCCTATCCTCCTGTCCTGCCAGTTCCACACAGCCAGTCTAGCCTTGGCCACCAGACCAACCTCCCTGATGGTCTCATTATGGTCCTGTTTTGTGTGTGTGTTGAGTTCCCCTTTGCACCCGTTTACCTCCATGTGCTCTCTAAAAAAACTTGTGGATTCGCCTCTGATCTTTGCCTTGGCTACACTTCTCTGGGAAATTTCAAGTTAGCTTTCGAATTATTCTAAATATTGCTTAAACGTGTTTAAATGCAGAATTCCCAGATTGAGCAATGAAAAGCAAATATTCTGATATCCATGAAATCAAAATAATGAATGCATGATGTTTTTCTTAATTAAATCTGTTTGGCTGTTGAAAAGCTATTATTCGCTGTGTTGATATCATCTTCAGCTTCAGCCAAGAATGGAAAAGTTCTCATTCCTCTACCCTGGGCTTGTGTTCAAACGATTCTATGTTCATTCCAAAGAATGATATACTGAATGCTCAGTGGGAGAATAAGAGACAGATAACAAAACACCCAGAGGACAGATTTCCAAGCAGCAGTCTGAGAACTCTGTGTTTTACAGGATTTTACCCCACTTTCAGCCTTATAGGGTTTGTTCAAACTTGTCAGGTTTGGTTTGATTTAAAACCAGTGGGATTGCTCTGTTAGTGTGGGTCATTTGCTGCCATCAAACTTCGGTGTGTACTATACAAGACTGCCAAGACCTCTGAAAAGATGGGTCCCAATTTCAGAACTTACTATAGTGCAGTTTGAGTTAAATATGAACACACAAACCAAAAATCTAAACTATCCAAAATTAAGACATTATCATGAGATGCAATCATGCAAAGGATATAATGTTCAAGCATCCCCTTTTTAATCGTGATGTAGCCCATTACAGTTCAAATCAGGCATCAGAAATGCAGCAGATCTTTCTTTGTGTAATGACAGAGGAATTTCAACTCATTTACACATTTGATAAAGCTCTTAACTGATAAAATATACATTGTACACATAACTTGGATTGTGTTTAGCTCAGTACACAGCATTGTTTAGGATGCTCTGTCAGTTCAGTACAAAATGTACATCATAAGTGTTTAAAAATCTAAGTCACGAGGGTTCAGTTTTAAAAATGACAGCGTGAACTTCACTGTAAGTAAACCAGCAATAAATGTATCTTTCTTTTTTAGTGTGGATTAAACAAACTGAACCAGTGTAAACACATTAGATGAAACTTGTATGGACTTTTCTCGATACTAATGCACTCTTGTAGTCTTCTAACGTGAGCAGTCTTTTATTTATATTGTACTTTTCCATTTTACCTTATAAAAGCATCACTTGAGCATGTCATTGCAAGCTGTTTCCAATTCGATCATCCTCAAACACACACTACAATAAATCAATCAAAAATGTGTTTTTATTTCCTGTTGCATTTCAAGCTATGAGAACACTTTGCTACACAAAGTCCAATATTCGGGGAAGGACAAATACTATCTTACTTGAATGGGTTTTATTGTAGTGAGACCTTCACAGGGTTCCAGAGAAGACATCTGAATACCATCTGTCCCACCAGTAACAAATGAAACTGGCCTTGGAAACTCATTTTGGAAGACTCTTGATGGCATTTTACAACAGGCAGAAACACGATATAGATGTGCTCTTACCTTAAAGAAGATTAAGCACTCATCCTTATCTCCCTCCCTTTTACTTTCCTTTTGTTATTGAGACTCGCTACCTTGGGCTATAGTTTGTTGAGTGTAAGATGAAACCAGCGGGGATATGTTTCTTCATGTTTTCTTGGTTAAATCACGGGCGCTGTAATATACTGCAAGAACAGGCATTGCAAAACTCTGTTTATTTAATCTGTCTGTCTTAACTGACTCACCCTCATGTTGCTCCAAACTCATATTATTTTCACTTAGCCCTTCATCATTTGTTTTTTTATTCATTTAATTGATAAAACTTCTCCCAAGCACTGTAAATAATAGACAGTTGAGATCAACCATTTATTTATTCCTTTGTTTAGATATACAGTAATCTACTTTCTTTAAACTGTTAAGGATTTTGAGTATTTTTTAAGGTATTTAAGTACTCACTGGCCACTTTATTAGGTACACCTTACTAGTACCAGGTTGGACCCCCTTTTTGCCTTCAGAACTGCCTTAATCCTTCGTGGCATCGATTCAACAAGGTACTGGAAATATTCCTCAGAGATTTTGATCCATATTGACATGATTGCATCATGCAGTTGCTGCAGATTTGTCAGCTGCACATCCATGATGAATCTCTTGTTCCACTACATCCCAAAGGTGATCTTTTGGATTGAGCTCTGGTGACTGTGGAGGCCATTTGAGAACAGTGAACTCATTGTCATGTATAAGAAACCAGTCTGAGATGATTCACGCATTGATATGACGTGTTATCCTGCTGGAAGTAGCCGTCAGATGATGGGTACACTGTGATCATAAAAGGATTGACATGGTCAGCAACAATATTCAGGTAGGCTGTGGTGTTGACACGATGCTCAATTGGTACTAATGGGCCCAAAGTGTGCCAAGAAAATATCCCCCACACCATTACACCACCAGCAGCAGCCTGAACCATTGATACACAGCAGGATGGATCCATGCTTTCATGTTGTTGACGCTAAATTCTGACCCTACCATCCGAATGTCTCAGCAGAAATTGAGACTCGTCAGACCAGGCAACATTTTTCCAATCTTCTATTATCCAAAATTGGTGAGCCTGTGTGAATTGTAGTCTCAGTTTCCTGTTCTTAGCTCACAGGGCACCCGGTGTGGTCTTCTGCTGCTGTAGCCCATCTGCCTCAAGGTTTTACATCTTGTGCATTCAGAGATGCTCCTCTGCATACCTCGGTTGTAACGAGTGGTTATTTGAGTTACTATTGCCTTTCTATCAGCTTGAACCAGTCTGGCCATTCTCCTCTGACCTCTGGAATCAACAAGGCATTTGTGCTCACAGAACTGCCGCTCACTGGATATCTTCTCTTTTTCGGACCATTCTCTGTAAACCCTAGAGATGGTTGTGTGTGAAAATCCCAGTAGATCAGCAGTTTCTGAAATACTCAGACCAGCCCGTCTGGCACCAACAACCATGCCAAGTTCAAAGTCACTTAAATCACCTTTCTTCCCCTTCTGATGCTCTGTTTGAACTGCAGCAGAACGTCTTGACCATATCTACATGCCTAAATGTTGCTGTCATGTAACTGGCTGATTAGAAATTTGCATTAACGAACAGTTGGACAGGTGTACCTAATAAAATGGCCAGTGTGTGTATATAGAACAGTGTTTTACAAAATCGTCAATAAAATCTTGTTGTGGAAAAATCATTAAATAATAGACAACAGAAATGATTGCTGTATGGAGATAGATTGCAACTAAGATTTCTTAAAGGTTACAGCAAATAGAAAAGAAGTGGAAGCGATAAGACTGTTGCCAAGGATTTTCAATCAGGTTTAGATCAGGACTCTGGGCTGCCATTTCAGTATTTCAAGTGTTGTTTTGACATTTAACATCCTCTCCTGAATTTTATATTGAACACGTATGGAATTCCAGACAATAATTCCAATACAATTTTAGTTTGCTGTGTGACGGGCTCATTTCCTATGTTTCCATCTACTTATTTGTATGCGCATTTTGTTTGTGCATGTTTGTGTAGAGAAAAGTATCTGTTGTTAATATTACTCAAAGCATTAGACCTAGTAGACCTTTTAAAAGTACTCAAGAGTAGTGAGTCTTACGCTGTAAAAAGCTGATGCATTTAAATTCAAAATTCAATGTCTAGCCAGTGTTCAAGGACAATGTTATTTTGATCACTAATAACGTCAACTGACGTTGATATTTGCAGAGTTCATACGGTGTTGGAAAACCTGGAAAAGTCATGGAATTTTGACATGGCATTTTTCAGGCCTGGAAAAGTTTTGGAAAAGCAGAAAAACCCACAAAGTTTTGGAAAAGTCATGGAAATTAGTTGAACAAATATCTGTATAGTTGAATTAGGGCTGCACGATATTGGAAAAATCGAACATTACGGTATTTTGTATTTCTGTGATATATATTGCGATGTGAATACAATTTCACCAGATGATTTAACAGGTTTATTTGGATTGATTGTGTGGATTTTGTAGGAGAGTGAATCTCGAATAATATATAACAAGACAATTTCAAGCATGGATAAAAAAATATAGTAAAGATAAAAGTGAATGATAGTTTTCAGGTATTCACTATTCGGGTACAGATGTTGAATAATCAACACTGCATAGTCTTCAGTGTATATTATTTAATCTTTATTAAAGTTAAAAAACATTTCTTGTGGCCGGATGTTTTAAAATTTGAAATATTGAAATGTTCACACAGTCCACGGGCCTTAAAGGCACAGTTTACTCAAAGATTAAAATTACTCACTATTTACTCACACTTCACTTGTTTCAATACTATAGAAGTTATAAATAATTATAACCTTTTTGTGTTCATTTAAAAAAAAGAAAACTCATAAATGTTTGAAACAAGTGAAGGGTGTAATGAAAATGTAAGTAATTTTTGGGTGAACTATCTTTTTAAAAATGCATGCAGATGATAAACTTTTACTTCATTATGATTGAACTCTATAATAAACTATAATCCCAACATTGCATATACTGCGATGTGACTATTGCGGGTGCACACATTCTGTTATCGATGCTGAAACGATATATTGTGCAGCCCTAACTTGAATATAGGTTGGTTGTCTCTACTTTTCTGTCCTTGGCCAAAAACTTGCTCTCACATTGTTAGTGCTGTGTAAGCATTATCAAAATCAATTTTACAAAGATATAAAAACAAATTTAAACAGAATAGATTGTTGCATGTTCTATGATATGATATGTAATAAATTTGAACGTCATTGTTTTTCTTATTATTTACCATGTATATGTAGACATTACATGAAACATTACATCATGAAAATGTACTTCAAAGTTCTGGAAAAGTCTTGGAAAAGTCATGGAATTTTAGTAGTAAAAATGTGTATGAACCCTGTATTTACTTTATTTTTAGGTTGTGTTTGAAAGTGACTAAAATCCAACATCAAGCCAACATCTTATATCATATTGACGTCAAAAACTGACATTTATTCGTCAGGTATGGCAACCAAAATCCAACGTCTGATAGATGTCATATTGGTAACGTCTACACAATGTCAAGCTGTAACATCATTAGATTGATATTTGGCTGATTTTAGGTTGGATGTTAGACATTGATACTTGACGTTGAGTTCTGACGTCAAACTGATTTTCATTTCCTAACAAAATGCAACGTCCCCGTTGAGGTACAATGTCAATCATGTTGACGTCTTGTGCCTGCTGGTTGTTTAAGGCCATTTCGGTCATCATACAGTAAACACCTGTCATCTTCTCATCAGTGACGTCTATCTAATCAGTCTCTGGGTCAATGCATGTAAAGATTTTTGACATCTTCTTGGACACGTTTAATGCATTCAGTTTGCTGCAATTATAAGTCGCCCATGGCTTGAGGTAGTTCATTATGGTGCGATTTACCTTCTATGTGCGATTTGATTGGACAGGAATCTGGACTGATCAGGACAGATTTTTCTAATCCCCATAGACAAGAAAAAATAAAGAAGGGACTGCAGGTTGAAGGAAAGTAATGGAGTAAAAGTACCAATACAGCACTAAAAATGTACTTAATGGAAAGTAAAAGTACACATTTTTAAAACTGCTTTGTAAATAACAATTCCTGAGAAAACTACTCATTATAGTAGTTTAAGTATTTGTAATTTGTTACTTTACACCACAGATCATCATATGTGTGAACATTAGACCCAAATAAATGTAACTTGCTCTAATCACTAAAGAGATTTTTGAACCATTTTCCTCAGCAAGGGTTAGTATAGTCTTTTGATTCTTATTGTTCTGTTGATGAGGTTTGGTCATTAATCTGTTTGGTAGACTTGAGTTTGTGTCATTGTAAAGATAAAATATTTTAGAAGTTACAGATTAGTAATGACCAGTTTCTCTTGCTGTGCATGGCTGAAAAGGTCTCTCTTTGACCTTCATCTGAACAACCTGCTGGGTTTCCATCTCTTTAGAAATTTACACAGCTTGCTAAGTCAGTAAAAACTGGAAAGTTTGGTTAAAAATGGTTAGATGTAATTACGAAATTTACCATCAGGTGCCAGATTAACATCTATAAGCAGTTTAAGCTTTAAAAAGTTTTAGCAGTCTACTTTTAATCAGTGTTCTTTTTCAGATCAGTCCGTTTCAGAATACATGTATAACTCATGAAATATGCTTAAAAACTGCTCTTTTACTCCTGTTCGGAGAACTGTGACCACAAAATGTAGAAAACTGAAGTGTTCTCTTTGGTTCTTCACTGTGTGCTATATGACAGTGGGGAATAATATGTTATTTATATTTTTTCTGCAGTTTAAATAGGAAGCTCGCCAAAATATTTACTCTCCCTTAAAGTCCCCAAGCAACCAAAACTAATCATGATTTTTTTTTAGCTCACATGGCTAGTTTTGTGGTGAACAATTCATCTGTGCATGTCATTAAAAAATAATAATAGTTTGCCCTTCTAATCTAAAATTGAAATCTGAAAATGCACTTCCTGCTTGTTTTCAGTTCATTGATCAGATTACTTGATTTTGAGGTAATGAGCATGGCTAACGCTGCTCCAGTTTTGACAACAAACAGAAATGGTGAGCAGGAAGTGTCTGTAAGGTTGTAATAACTATTCCAAAACCTCTTTTCCGATCTTTCTGAATTAAATGCCTACTTCACAACGTCCAATCAGGTCACGATATAAAAAACAAGTCACGCCCACTGTATGCTCTTTAAATCTCCGTTTCTCTAGGAACAGCGTCACATTACGAAAAGGATAACGGTCGCAGCTTCCAGTTCACGAGGACTTGAAGCTTCACGAGTGGTTCCAACCCTTTATAAGTTTATTTTTTCTGTTGAATACTATATAAGTTATTCTGAATGATGTTAGAAACCTGTAACCTAAGCACTTCCATAGAAGTAAAATTAATAATATGGAAGTCATTTGCAGGTTTTTCAGCATTTTTCAAAATATCTTCTTTTGTGTACAACAGAATAAAGTAACTTCAACAGCCAAATAAAGGAGGAGTGAATGATGACAGAATTTTCATGCCATTAATCAAGGTCCCATAATGCACTTTGAAAGTGTAAATAAACAGAATCGCAAACTATTAAAGTCATATAGTTTTAGAACAACATGAGGTTGAGAAATAAATGCTGTAGTTGTCATTTGTAAGGTTGCTGCACCTTTAAACATCATATTTGTTATGCTTGGCCATCATATGATTGCTGTTGGCATATTGGCTGCACTTCTATTTTGGATGTGCCAGGAACAGGGTTCAAGCGTTCTCAAATTCTTGCGTGATTCTTCAGGATGAAGATAGTGTTTGCAATATTGCAGTGGAATTTCCCGGCAAATGCCATCTATGTGAACAATGTCAGTCATGCCCCCCACCACAGATAAGGCCCAATACTGGATTATTTTTGTTACCCCTCAGACAGGCATCAACATTTAGATACCGAACGGTAGTACATAAAAGTAATCATATTTTATATTTATTTATAAAGTGCTGTTGATAATGACTGCACACTATAAACCATTTACTTAGCATTAGCAAATAGTAATTCATTATTTTTTAAGAATTAACCCTACATTAATAAACATTACTAACTACAGCTACAAATGCTGCTACAAATGCTCAATTAAGGTGTTTTCATACTTTTTTACCACTAAATTAATTTACAAATTTACAAATCATTTGTATTCAAGTTACTACTCTTAAATACAAATAGTTTGTAAATAATGCATAATTTATTTAAATATATTAAAATATGTCAGGAATACAACATTTGTAGCTGTAGTTATAAACTGCTTACTAATGTAGAGTTAATGCTTAAAAAATAAATTATGAATAAACTATTTGTTAATGCTTGATAAATGATTTATCATGTGCAGTTATTATAAAGTGTTACCAAGATGTTTTAAATTCTCACCAAGGTGGAAATAATTTGTTCAAAAGTTGTAATATTCAGAAATATTATTCAAATTTAAAGTGACTGATTTCTGTCTTCAAGTATTTTTGAAAGTGCAGGAAAGCCCGTAGCCAGCCTGGTGAAAGGGATGGTTCTTTTTCCTTCAAATGTGGACTTTTTTTGCATTTTCTATTTATTTGAGGTTTAAATACTTTCTAAGCACTGTTTTTTGCTGGATTAACATGTAGGATGATGATCAACCACACTTTTGATGTACCAAAAACATTTCCTAAAGATTTAAGAAAACAAAAACATGAAAATAATACTTCGTTTTCAAATAAAAATGTATTATATTATGAGAAAAAAAAGATGCTGTTCAAGTTTTAAATTAAAATCTAGCCTATTGTCATTTATTAGGCAAACACAAATTGGCCAGCATATTCAGCTTTCCTCAGTCATGCTAAAGCAACAGCCAAAAGAGGATTCTGCTTGGTCTTAAAGCCTTCTTCAATGGTTATTTCACAATTCATAATGGCATAGCAGTCAAAATAGGACAAATGAACTTGTGACAAATGACAAATTCTGGACCTTTGTCAGTGGGTCTTTCGAACCACCTGACCCCATGCGGGTCTGAAATATAATTTATTATCAGGGTTTCTACAAGTTTCATACTCTAAACACCAAGGATTTTTTTATAATGGCCCAGTTAGAACATTAAAATGTTATTGTAAGGAAGATAATCAAGCCACATTGGTAAATAGAGTTAATAAATAAACTTATGTTAAAACTTTTATTGAGATGGAATGTCTGATTGGATAGGTGTTGGCCTGATTAGGTAGCTTTACATGGACATAGGAAAATTAAGACCTACAACACAATATTTCAGTGAATTTAGTTTGTTTTTTACATTCAAAACATTTTAAGACTTTTTAAGACCCCGTGGATACCCTGATTATTGTGATAGAAAAGCTGAATTATCAGCATCATTACTCCACTGTCACATGATCTCTCAGAAATCATTTGCTAATTTCTTGCTCAAGAAACCTTTGAACATGGTAAAAACCGTTGAGCTACTTAAGATTTTTTGGGGAGAAACCCGTGATGCTGTTTTCAGGATTCTTTGATGGATATAAAGTTAAAAATAACTGCATTTATGCCAAGAATTATCTGCAACAATGCAAAAGTTTTTAGCCTATTTTCACTTTTCAGTCTGCAATCAAAATAGATTCTTATTTTATTCCTACTGTCAATAAAAAAATTGAACCAGATCAATTTTATTTCCTTAAATGTTAGCGTCAGACAGTTTCACAATTTTCACAACCATCACAATTTTTCTTCCTCAAACTGCCAAGAGAAACAGCGTAAAAACATTCTGCCATTTTTTCATTTGCCTACTTTTTTGTTTTTACTAAATAAACCCAAGTGCTCAGGCTTAAAGCAAAACCATTCAGAATGAAAAACAAATAAAGTTTAAACATCACTAAGGGAAACCCTTATCCAAGACCTATTTTGCTGTGTAGAAGACAAGTACAGACAGTGTAAGTCCTCCAGTTCGGTGACAGGTTAAGGGGGGTGGTTTCGTACTTACCCCAGATCAGGGGCATCAGCAAAGCCCCAGTCACCCAGAGAGAGAGCAGCCGTGTGAACATGCTGGAGGAGAGACGGAGATCTGAGAGCAGATCCTGCTTTTTGTCTCTTACTATATTTATATGCATGAGCTGATGATGTGAAGGGTGGGAGAGGAGACTGCATGGGGAGGGATTGAACAGTTACCGGAAAGCTTCTGAGCAACATCTCAAGTATTGCAAGTCTGGTCGTTTTTAGTTGCGCAATATTTTAACCCCAAGTTTTAGTTTTGGCTTAGTTTTTTTTTCTCTCTGATGTTTTTCTTTTGGATATTAGCTACATGCTTAAAAATTATTTATCGGTGTGTCAAAGTTTTAATACTTTCAGCTGTTTTAGTGTCTCGAGAGATTTTAAAGAATATGAAACTGAAGTTCACACACTGACAAATCCAAACATGCTTTAGACATTATCTGTGGTTTGATCATGACATGTTCCGCTTGATTGAAATGTGCTTTCACGCATTTAATGGACTGAAAGTGACATCTTTGGCATTACGTTTATGTGGTTGGAATGAAAACAAATGATTATGGGAAAGTGAGAAGGCTCTAAGATGGATTTTTAGCAAATGTATTTCTTTGTAAGGATTATTTTTCATGATCTCACTATTTTTTTTCTGATCGTAGTTTCTTAAGTTTCAATCTCTTGGTCAGGTTTATATTTAAAATACAGCTGTACTGTAGCTTTATATTACTCAAAGTCTGTCTATTGAAATAATGTCGTTGCAATCCCTTGCGCTTTATTTTTTTCAAGATTTATAGCTGTGAGCAGTTAAAAGGTGAACCTGCTAACCAATAGCATCCAAGACATTATTATGGGACAAGTTCTAACAAATATCTTGAAGCCACCACTTATACTTACCAAAAAAGACTTCGGGTCGTGATGGAGTTCATTTAAATACCTCAAAGAATGCAGACTAGCCTTGCTGACTGAGCAAGTTTCATACGGTGATTCCCTTTTGTTCCAAGTTTGTTTGCCCCAGGACAGGATGATGGCAGGCATTTAAAAGCAGTTGCTCAATGTTCTAATAAAAATCCAAAATAAATAAATATCCAAAACGGCCCCTAAAGCATAGTCTGTCTGGTGCACACCCTGCTAAAAAAAAAGCAGCGTGGCTGGTTTTAGCTGGTTGACCAGCCTGGTTTTAGAGGGATTTTGGCTATTTCCAGGCTGGTCTTAGCTGGTCAGTCTGGTAGATGACCAACTAAAACCAAACTGGTTTTAGCTGGTTATTTCATAACTTGACTCTTTTAGTGCACAAAATCCACAAGATGGCGCTAAACGTCTTTCAGTCTTGCTAAACATACACAACTTTGTAGGCTACAGGTTTTTTCCCCTCAAAATCACAAAATGTTTTATCATCTTAAAACAGATTTTAAAACAGGTTGAAGTGATGATACAGAAACACAATGGCGTAGGGATTTAACCACTCTTACAAGCAGCTTTGCACATTTTTAAATCATAAAGTCAGTAGCGACTTTACCCTGTTTTGTTGACACAATCTACCACAGTTTTCATGAGGACAAGTTGATAACGTACATTAGTCTATCTGTTGTTTAAAACAATGCCTGATCCAAATGAATCACTTAATTATGCAAACTATATAAGTTGTGTAACCTCAAATGAACCATAATTATGTTACATTCCATAATTTTTAACCTTATACTTATAGTAAAACAGATTATATAGCCTAAATAATCGACTAATTAAAAAATTTGTTTTTTCTACATTTCTACTATAAACCTACATGCTTTTGACGAACGTCACTTAAGCATCGATTCTTGTCATTTTGAACCATCTCGTTCAGAACAGAAAAAAGAGCAACTAAAGAAGTAGCACGGAATTTACATTTCCTGACCTGCATCGCATACACATGCAGGGATACAGAGACTTCCTTGGATACAGATACCTGATGATACAGATACACGGAAGTAGAAAGGTGCGTTTTGTGTATCACTGCTGATCTGTGGTACTGTTGTATAAGGCCTTCAGGGTGCAAAGAGCATGTAGGCTAATCGTTATTTACATTTTATGTTATGTTAACTTGGAATTTGTTAAATTTGCCGGATTTGATGCCAGATTTGAAGCAATACATTGCCTTAACGTAAACTCATTTTAGCTGTCTTATATTGTTCATTTTAGCTACTTTTTCCTGTAGCTTTACCAACACTCACACTCAACAGAACTGACATTATAAACATTTGTTTATGTTATTGGTCAACAGGGCATTGCGGGTCCCAGAAGTGGTGCTGGAGTTATTCTGTTAGATTCTGCAGTCAGATATTGAATGCTGACCCAGCCTTCTCACATACACATACCATCAGTCTGCCTGACTTTTATTATAGGGTAAGATAACTCCCACCTTTATTTCTCTTTCTCTTAACTGGAGACAGTTCAAAAAAGTCTATTAGTATTTCTGATTTTGTAAATAATCTGAATATCAACATCTCTTTTTTTTCTTTTAATTTTGTTTGTCAAATAATTAAAAAACAGTAATGTCTATTTTTAAATAAATAGCTTATCATCTATAGATCTTTTAACTTAAGAATTATTAGAATTTCATGAATCTTCTCTTTCATATACAGGGTAATTGAGTAAAATCATTAAATTTGCATGTAAATATTCATATCCCTGGATTTAAGTCAGAGAATAAATTTATCAAATCAATCTCTTGGGTTTGTGCTTGGATATTAAATTATTATTAAAAGAAGATTTAATTGAACAGTTGACTTAGCTCTTTCCATTAATGAATTTGTAGAAAGTGCATAAATATTAATACGAAATTGAAAAAGTGTCTTTTCTACATTTATGCAAAAAGAGGAAGTGGAGTGCATCTTTCCGCTCCTTTAACATTTCACATTTTGTCCTAAAGCAGCTAATGTTTCTATTAGCAAATATTTCTATTTATGTTCCGTTACAAAACATTGGCTGATGCATCATCATCATGCACACGCTAAACTTAGATGTTTAAATCTTCTCAATTCTTACTATGATAAGGGTCATTTGTAGTGTTGTGAGTGAAGCAATATACATTTGAAGTCAGAATTATTGGCCATCCTTTGATTTTTTTTATTTATTTATTTTTTCAATATTTCCCAAATGATGTGTAACAGAGCAAGGAAATTTTCACAGTATGTTTGATAATATTTTTTCGTCTGGAGAAAGTCATTTGTTTTATTTCAGCTATAATAAAAGCAGTTTTAAATTTTTAATAAAACATTTTAAGGTCAAAATTATTAGCCCATATTTTTTTATCCTGCCTAGTTAACCTAATTAACCTAGTTATGCCTTTAAATGTCACTTTAAGCTGCATAGAAGTGTCTTGAAAAATATCTAGTCAAATATTATTTACTGTCATCATGGCAAAGATAAAAGAAATCAGTTATTAGAGATGAGTTATTAAAACTATCATGTTTAGAAATGTGTTGAAAAAATCTTTCCGTTATACAGAAACTGGGGGGGTAAATAAACAGGGGGAGCTAATAATTCAGGGGGGCTAATAACTCTGACTTCAACTGTATGCAGCATTTCTCAAAAGTGCTTGTTTCCTGATACTCATACATATTATCCCCCATTTTATATTAGATATGCAAGGACAGAGGGATGAAAAATACATGAATACATGAAGCATATGACATGTGTGCTAGCATGGACATCAGGTCCCTTGTGACTCCGCCCTCTCAGTTTGCATCAGCAAATCAGAACGCTCCGGTGAGTTCACTCCTTATATGGTTAACTGAGGAGGAGAAAGTGTTTGTTTAGTTTCAGTTATCTCTAATTTATCATTTGTTTACCATTCTCTGTTTTTGCTTTATAATGTTTTTAATAAAATTAATGTAGTTTATATAGCAAATAGCACCAATAATATAGCAAACAGCATCAATAATGTAACAAATAGCACCAATAATATAGCAAATAGCACCAATGTTATAGCAAATAGCACCAATAATATAGCAAATAGCACCAATGTTATAGCAAATAGCATCAATAATATAGCAAATAGCACCAATAATATAGCAAACAACACCAATTATATAGCACATAGCACCAATTATATAGCAAATAGCACCAATTATATAGCAAATAGCACCAATTATATAGCACATAGCAGCAATTATATAGCAAATAGCACCAATTATATAGCAAATAGCACTAATTAAATAGTAAATACCACCAATTTTTATATTAACGCTCAATTTTGTAATCCAGTGGTCATTGCTTAGTCAATGTGTCTAGATTGGACCTTTCCAGATTTCCAGAATTGTATTTTTCATGCATTAATATAAATGCAACAACCTCTAATGTGGAAAATTTGGTAGACTTACTGTTAATATTTTTGCTAAGGATGTAAATTAAAGCTAATAACTTTGTAAATAATGTTTATAATTGATCATTTCACTTCATTAGACACTTGACACGTTTTTGTATCACCATTTAAGCTAAAAACGTCTTTTTAACGTTCTGCTCAAGAAAAAAAAGTCACTTACGGGTTCTAAATTAATAGTGATTTTTCATTTTTGAGGGGTACTGTTCCTTTAAGTGCGTGTTTCTGTCCCCCCATCATTCCTCCTCACTATAGTGTATTATGTGAGCATATGGACTGGCTCAACAGCTGTGGGGCTCGCCCCTGCTAGACCCTTGAGATTAATTATTGCTTGCTATCACCAACGCATCCCTTCCCATGCAAGTCACCATGGAAACCCTTCTTGTGCCAGTTTTGGTGGTGAAGTTCTGTAAATGAGTACATTATTATTTACCTTATTCTGCAATGCGGAAGTGCTTCTATGGGGAAATCAATAGGAATAACAAACGGCATTAAACGGTCAATTCAATTCAATTCAATTCACCTTTATTTGTATAGCGCTTATACAATGTAGATTGTGTCAAAGCAGCTTCACATAAAAGGTCACAGTAAATAGGAACAGTGTAGTTAAGTTTGTAGTGTTTAAGTTCAGTTCAGTTTAGCTCAGTTCAGTGTGGTTTAATAATCACTACTGAGAGTCCAAACACTGAAGAGCAAATCCAACGATGCGCGGCTCTACAGATCCTGAACCATGCAAGCCAGTGGCGACAGCGGAGAGGGAAAAAAAACTTCACTAAAGGCGGAAGTGAAGAAAAAAAACCTTGAGAGAAACCAGGCTCAGTTGGGCACGACCATTTTAATTTCTCCGCTGGCCAAACGTCTTGTGCAGAGCTGCAGTCTCAGTGGCGGAGGCTGGAAGCTGGCCTCAGCGAAGACTCGTCTGTCTCTGGAGCGTCATAGGAAACAGTCTCATGTTCTCCACTCTTCCATGACCATCGCAGTAGTTGTTCAGGATTCGGCCAGGTCCAGGATATGGAAACCTTGGGATCATCTCGTCGTTGGTCTTGGATCGAATCAGTGACTCTGCATAGTCTGAGGGCCTCGGGAAGAGTATCCCCAGGTGGAAATGGAGAATAAAGAAAATAATTAGCGTAGCTGATGTTCACAGTGTATATCAGCAAGATGCATAACCTGTGTGGAAGCCCCCTAAGTGGTGCACTAAGTGTATGCTTTACTGAACAGATAGGTCTTTAATCTAGTTTTGAATTGGGAGAGTGTGTCTGAGCCTCGGACGTTATCAGGAAGGCTATTCCAGAGTTTAGGAGCTATAAATGAGAAGGCTCGACCTCCTTTACTCGACTTTGCTATTCGAGGTACTACCAGAAGTCCTGAGTTTTGAGATCTTAAAGAGCGAGTTGGATTGTAGCGAGACAGAAGATTGGTTAGATAAGCAGGAGCTAGATTATTTAGAGCTTTATATGTAAGAAGCAATATTTTAAATTCAATACGAAACTTAACAGGCAGCCAGTGTAAGGAGGATAAAATTGGGGTGATGTGATCAAATTTTCTAGACCTGGTTAGAACTCTGGCAGCTGCATTTTGTACTAATTGAAGTTTGTTAATAGAGGATGCTGGGCAGCCAGCAAACAGAGCATTACAGTAGTCCAGCCTAGAAGTCATAAAAGCATGGACTAGCTTTTCTGCATCTGAGATGGATAGCATACTTCGTAACTTAGCTATATTTCTCAGATGAAAGAAAGCAGTTTTTGTGACATGGGAAATATGATTTTTAAAAGTTAAATTGCTGTCTAATATGACACCCAGATCTTTTATAGTAGAACTAACGCTAACTTTGTATCCCTCTAATTGTAGATCGAGTTGTGAGATCTGCTGTGTACAGGATTTAGGCCCAATAAGTAATAATTCTGTTTTGTCTGAGTTTAAGAGAAGATAATTGTTGGTCATCCAGTCTTTAACATCTTTAATACACTCAGTTAGCTTGGACAGATTAGACGTCTCGTCAGGTTTAGTTGAAATATATAATTGAGTATCATCTGCATAGCAGTGAAAGCTGATCAAACTACTTGCTGTCTGTTTATGGCTATACATAAAAATAACATAATAAAAAATGGCAGATTGCTACACCAAGCAACATAACAAGCTGTTTGTTATGACAAAAAAATCAATGGAAGTTAATGCGACTGGAAGTCTGGAGCCAATAAGACTCCAATAGCTGCCCCCGCTGTTATGCGCTCAATATTATTGCCTATTATTTATTGTAATTTTTCACTAAGCTTTAAAGTTTTAAAGAGAACCTATCATGCCCCTTTTTACATGGTGTAAAATAAGTCTCTGATGTCTCATGGTAACCTTTGATTTGGCCCACAATCCTATATGAGAGAGGAAATATGATGGAGATGGTTTAGAGATTGTCATTTCAAATCTAATGTAACCCTTTTGTTTGTTTGTTTTATTGTTAAACGCTAACTGAATCAAGCAGCCCAATAGTTATTAACACTATGAAAATCTGGCAGCAGTTTAGAAAACATGTTGGTCTTCATAGTGCCTCAATTCATATGCAAATTTCCAATAACCATTTATTTCCTGCCTCTATATTAAATCCTGTTTTTGATACTGGGTGTATGAAAGGTCTATCCACTTTAAACGATTTGTATGATAACAATGTTTTTTTCCTCCTTTTCACTCCTATAAACAAAATTTGTTCTCCCCTAATAACCATCTTTTCTGTTTTTTTCAAGAGAGACTTTTTGTTCAAAAACCGTTCCCCCATTTTCCAAATCAGAGTTTGGTCAAATTCTTAAGCTAAATCCAAGTCAAAGACGACTGATATCTACAATTTATATTAGAATAACTACTTTGCTTCCATCTACAATTGGTTTACTTAAACAAACATGGGAGCAAGATCTGGGTATTGAGATTTCAGAGGACCAATGGAAGGACATTCTCAGATTAGTTCACTCTTCATCTATTTGTCCCAGACACACTCTATTACAATGTAAAGTACTACATAGGATCCATTTCACTAATTCCAAACTTTCTAGAATATCTCCGGACAGAAGCGATGCCTGAAACAGATGTAAGCAGTCACCGGCCGATTACCTTCACATGTTTTGGTCATGTTCAAAATTAACAAGCTGCTGGTCTAATATTTTTAAAATTCCTCTCAAGCCCTAATCATCACTCCTGACCCTCTGACTGCCCTTTTCGTTTATCTTCCAACCCCAACTACACAAACATCAACACGCTGCCTTTACCACCTTGCTTCACAGGCATGCAATTCTCCTCAAATGGAAACATGTGTCCCCTCCATCATTAGAACACTGGATTAAAGAGGTTCTACACTGCATCTATCTTGAAAAACTGAGACATTGTTTTAAAGGATCACTGAACTTACTGAAGTCCCATACTGTCTGTCATTGAGAACCTTAACATTTCAGGACCTGCTGACTAGAATTTCAAAAGGGAAAAAGAGAGACTTTTAGTATTTACTTTACATTTACTTCTTCTATATTTACCCATATATTTATTATATCTTTTTATTTATTAATTGAATACTTAATTATTTATTTATTATTTTTTCAATTGGCTTATCATTTATTTATCTGTGTCTTGATTCATCTTTGCGTCTTTATTGAAGGCCTCAGAAAATAGGGAGGGGTGGAAGATGGGAGGGATTAATTTAAGACTTCTACAGTTTTCTTGTTTTTGTTGCCATATATTTGATGTGATCTCTTTGCTGAAAGGACTTTTTCATATACATTTATGAGTTTGGTTATTATCTGGAAAGAATGCAATAAAAGTATTGAAAATAAAAGCTAACCGGAATGAAATGTTTACATTAAATGATGTAAATTAATCAGATTTAATTTTAATATACATACTGTCACCCGACAGATTGAGGACAAATCAAGGCAAAAACAGATTCAGCTTGACTGCTGTATTCAGCATTGAACTCCACTGTGTTATAAATGTGATTGTTTATGCTTTTATTGCAGTAAGTTATCATTTTAAATGTTATACTGCATTAGTTAATATGATTGAAGCAATGTTTCCTAATAAATTAGGAAATTACCCATGACAACTTCAATGTGGTATAGTTTGGTATATTTACCATCGGCCCACAGCTCTCAATGATATTCGGCTTTTGGACCTTTATACAAAAAAGTTTGAAGTTTCAGCTCAAAATACCCCACAAATAATGTTTTATAAGTCTTTGAAATATCAATCATTTCAGAATACAGACTGTTTTTATGAAGTGTGAATATAAAAAAGAGAATTAATTATTTTTTACTGTCAGAGGCTGACTATATTTATATACTGATGCCACACAATTGTCTTTAAACCCCTTATAAAAGAGATTATTGCATAATAAGTCTTATATCTTAGTACGGCATGCTGATAAATGAGGATTTGCTTTCAGTCATTGAATTTAACTCTTTATAACAAAAAAACTATTAGTTACAAAACACACATGATTCTGTTTTGTTCTAAGTCCGGTTGCCCAAGGACAGGATTATGATGGGCATTCAAAAAAGTGAATAATAAAATAATAATAATAATAAGGCATAAATAAATTATTAAGTGTCAAAAACATAACTGCCCTAAAGCATAACATTCTTGTGCACACCTTGCTGAAACACACTTACAGCATAAATGTTCTCATACACACATATTCAGTAGACAACAGATTAAAAAGGAGAAAACTAAAATATCAAAGAAAATAAAAACAAATAAATAAACAATATATACCTGCTGTATATATGCACACGTATTTATATAGACACAAATACGCACATACGCATAAAAACTAAATAATTAAATTAAATTGAATAAAAAATTAAGAAATAAGGGCCTCCGATTGCAAAAATTCTTCACCTACATATCTTCTATTATCTCATCAAGTGTAATCCAATTATTTTCTTTTTCTAAATAAATAAATAAAGAGTTTAGATGCAAAAACCTCTAAATGCCATGTGAAATTGTGCTCTAAAATGAGCATTTTCATCAGGCTCCTGTGTGTATGTTCTGTAATATCACTTTTATGGCAAAGAATAAGGCCTTTTCCTGGTCTTTAAAGTGAAATATATCAACATAAACATAGGAGGTTGAATAAATGTTCGTTTTCAATGGAAATTCAGACGGCACTTAGATGTTTTTGCATCTGAATTCTTTAAATGAAGATTTAAAAACTAAAATCAACAAATTCATTTCCATCTTCATTCACGTCTGACCTGTTTAAGATGGTTGCTGTGGGTTTTTTTAAACATCAGAACTGTTTTCTAGCTGGTCTAAGCTGGTTTTTTTAGTCATTCTTGATAGTTGTCTTAAAGACTATTTTAAGCTGGATAACTGCAGTAAATGCTTTCTCAAACAGTAAACAGGAACACATCTTTGCAGAAGTGAAACTCTGCTTGAGATCGTGTGCTAATGCTTGTTTGACGCAGTCAGTTTTAAAGTCCATTGCTAAAGGCATGTATGGTGACTCCAGTATGATGACGTACTTCTAACTGAAATGAAATATTGAGTAGGGGCAGGTTTTTATTTTTGTGTTCCTTTTCTCACTCAAAGCAAATGTTTGGTGGGTCTTGGCTAAGCATTTTTCACTCAATCCGGCAAACTGACATCCGAGAAGGACTGTCCTTCCAAAAAATGTTTATATTTTAAAGATTACCTGTCACACACAATCTGATGCCTATTGCAGATTTATTTCAAGCATTTTTTTTCCCTTTTGTTTTTGAAAGAAAGAGGAAATTTATCCATTTATCTCATCCAATTCAATGCGTGGAGAGGAAGTAGAGTTTAGCACCTTATCAAAGATCTATGCGGGATTATCCTGAAATTCAAAGTTTATTTCAATAAATCAGTGGCAGTTTGATACTTTGTAAAATTGCAGCCACAAAACATAAATTTCCATAAACAAATCCTGAACAGAGACTGGCATAACATAAGAAACTGCAATTCATCGACTCACCTTTGGGAGCTGGCTCCAGGAACTCCAGATGTTCACTGACTGCTATGATAAATTGCCCATTTTTACAGCTGATAAAAACATGTTTACAGCCTGGTACAAAAGATGGTTTTGGTGCATATAGCTAATATTACCCTTCATGACAACTGTGAGGGGGGTGATTTTTTTAAAATAACATTTAAATAACAACCCATCCATTTCATTTATATTGAGTTATAGTAAGTCTGTGTGGTCACTTGAGTAACAGCTAGATCTAAGCAAAATGCTTGAAGGCACCTGTAGTAGGCACATGCTTGCGCTTGCCATACAGTAAAGGTGTTCGCCTGGCACTGAAACCAGCATACAGTATAGGCTACAGCAGTGGTTCTCAACCATCCACATCATTCTTTCTTTATATTACACACTTTGTTTGTCATAATGTGCACATTAAACGCCTTTCAAAATGCTTTCTACAGATGTGAAAAAATGTTAAAAATCAAACCTGGTCCAAGTATTTTTATGCCAGACTCGGTGTGCAATGAACTTAAGATTAACAATGTGTACTTGCAAAACAAAATGGGAATTTTGATTTTGTGTAGACTTTAATATACTGTAATCATTCATTTCATTGTGATTTATACTATTTCATAATATTTCAGAATGTTTTTTATGTTCTGGGGATTTTATCAAACTCACGGCAGCACATTGATGAACACTTGTTGTTTCTTAGAAAGTACTTTATAAATAAACTTTGATCCGAATTGGTACAGACACAATGTAAACATCACACCTTTTTGATTTTCCCACATTAAATTGTGCACAATAAAATCAGGCTTTAATAGACACTCTAGGTGGCCATGGATTTGTTTTGTTGCAAGCACTTGAAAGGAAATTTACTCACCTAATTCTTTTTCTTTTGAAAACAAAAGAAGATACGTTGAAGAATCAATCAGTCTTGACTTCCATAGTAGTGGAAAAATATACATGGAAGTCAGTGCCTACATCAGGGCCGGCCCTGTACATTTGGGGGCTCTAAGCTGGATAATTTTGAGGCACTCTCTTTCTCTAAATAGTGGAGTATTGCCATTGCTAAACGTGCCATAATGATTTTATTGCTTATTACAATCAATCAAACAGAAAAGTAAAGCCTGATTTCTTCTACTTAATAACTGTCTGAATGACTTGGACATTTTAAAACAGCACTAGTTTTGTCAACTACCAGCTTCCTAAATGAAGGATTAAACAATCTTTAATAAAGGGACCAGTGATTCCTACTTTACATTCTTCTGGAGTGTTTAAAGCTTATTCTATTAATTTAGCAAAATCATATAATTATAATATTAATATAATATAATTATAGAAAATCCAAAAGCAAAAACCCAGCAATGAAATGACAGTGAACAATAATTAGCCAAAAGTGAAAATGCATTACTTAGTAAGAAAATATACAAAAAAACAACAACAACATAACATTTACATTTACATTTACATTTAGTCATTTAGCAGACGCTTTTATCCAAAGCGACTTACAAATGAGGACAAGGAAGCAATTTACACAACTATAAGAGCAGCAGTGAACAAGCGCTATAGACAAGTTTCAGGTGTGTAAAAGTCTAAGAGCAAAACATTAGTAGAATTTTTTTATTTTATTTTTTTTATTTTTTTTATTTTTTTTTGAGAGAGAGAGAGAGAAAGAGGGCACAGTGGTATAGCCAGGGAGGCAGTTGCAGATTAGGAAGGAAAGTGGAGACTAAACAGTTGCGTTTTTAGTCGTTTCTTGAAGACAGCAAGTGACTCTGCTGTTCTGATGTAGTTAGGGAGTTCATTCCACCAACTGGGCATTTAGCATTATACAATGCAAAGATTGATTCATAAATAATATAATAAAATCAATAAGCAAATAAGTAGGCCTAAATTTGAACAAAATTTTTTTATAAAATACATATAAGAAAAGGGAAGCAACAAATACTGGGTTAAACCCGAACAAAGTGTATTATTCCCTTCAGTCTCCTTGTGTGTGTGTGTGTATATATATATATATATATATATATATATATGATTATATATATATATATAATATATGATTATATATATATATAAAGAATTCAAATATAAAAGAATTAGTGTCGAATTAGATTTTTGAGATGCAGGGTCCAGAGCTTAGTTAAACTGTGATTAATTCAATTAGGACATAACCTTTATAAACACGTCTCAGGAAAAATATTACCAGTGTGCAAAATATGTCAGTGAAAGACACTTTACGTCATTGCATTTCAGTAAAATGTGTTTTAGACTAAGTTTAAATAACCAGGTCCTTAAAACCGAGAACAAATAAAATATTTCTTACAAGTAAATGATGTTTATTAATCTGTAATTATATATTTTCCTAAATGTCCACTAGGTTATGTCTTTAGCATTATCATTGATTTTGTCTCTTCTCATCACCATTTTTTCCCTCAGTTTTTCTCCAGCTGAAGAATAACGTTAGATTTGTTTCATTTTCGTGGTCCAATATGTAAAATAAATCAAGTATATAATGGGGCAGGCAATAAAACAAAGGCCATGGCTGTGTCTGTGCACAGATTCGCCTTCTCTCTGACCAGCTGGTCTTACAGGTTAACTTGAAAGAAAAACCTAAACCATGAGAACACAGAACCCATATGAAAAATGAGATGGTGCGAGCTTCCTGTTGATCACATGACCTTCGTGCGAAAACATTTTATGTTTTTTTTTCTTTTCAGTGTAAAGGTTTAACTATTTAAGTATTAAAGCGATGAAGATCATTTGTAAAATACAAATAAAACGATTTCAGCAAGGAAACGGCTCGGACAACTAGCGGATTGTGGGGGGCCCCCTAGCTGCGGGAGCTTAAGCAGTCGCTTAGTTCGTTTATAGGGAGGGCCGGCTCTGGCCTACATTCAAAACATTCTTCAGAATATCTTCTTTTGTGTTTAAAAGAAGCAAGAAACAAAACACATTTGGAACTAGTGAAAGGTGTGTAAATGACAGATGGTATATTTTGGCTGAACTATCCCTTAAAAACAGGAAAATCCATACATTTAAAGACACCTTTAGATTATTTTAGTTAACAGTTGTTTTATTTCAAGTTAACACTTGAACATGAATAACTGGAATCATCCTGGAGTCTCCTGTGGTAAATCCTGCAGACTGGCTGATGAGGAAGACTCTGGTGACACATCTTCATTTCTGTCTGGGGTGTGAGGAATTCATTGACACCTCTTGACACAGTTCTAACTAGGTGAAACGTTTCGGTATTACCATGGCAATGCACTCTACTTGGCTCTTATCCAATCAGAGGCATCTGCTGTCACCCGTCTGTCAGACTCCTTATGTTACTGGCCACATGTGGTTTGGCACACGCAGCACCTGCTGAGCTTTGTTGTCCTCGTATAGCTCCCTCAGTAGTGTGTATAATGCTTCTCTATAGGTTTTTTTACTTGGTGTTGCTTTATTTCACTGTAAATGTGTAAAGCACAGGTTTACGGTTTACATTTAGATACAGTGTTCAGCATAATTAAGTACAGCCCATTTTGAAAATGAAAATGAATATTTTGATCCATTTCTCAGTGAATTCTCATTCAATATAGTGAATGTATTTGGGTGCATTTAAACAAAACAGATTTATTAAACAGGTATATTTATTAAAATTATATTTTAGTCACCAAAAATATTTAGAAATTGAAAGATAATACAATTAAATTCAAGCAAATTATTGCAAAAATAAATTACTACCTACAAAAAATTCAATTTCTTTGCTTCTCTTGATTTGTCCTTTTTTTTTCATTTGTATTTCATATTTTTCTATAACATATAAATTTGGGTGTACTCGTTTTTGGACTGTGATCGTGAGTAATTTTGTCAGATAAGTTCCAGATTTGGCTTCAGTACTGACTAATATAATGTATATGCACAAATATAATATTGTAGAGCTTCCTATTAAAAATATGAATATAAAATATTTGTGAGGGGTGTACTTATAAATGCTGAGCACTGTATATACATATATTTAAATATATAATTAAAAATGTATAGTTAATTTACAATAATATTACAATTTAGCATTTGTAGGTTTATTACAAAAATAATAAAGTGAGAATCTATTTACATTGAAACAATATGTGGAGTGAATATAACATTATTTATAGTGATGAATTGGTATATTTAGGCCAGTCATTTACATGAAAAACATTTGTTTTTAAAATCCTTTTTAAGATTTAGTAATTGTTTTATCATTTTCATTCATTCATTCATTTTCTTTTTAGCTCAGTCCCTTTATTAAACTGGGGTTGCCACAGCGGAATGAACAGCCAACTTATCCAGCAAATGTTTCACGCAGCGGATGTCCTTCCAACTGCAACCCATCACTAGGAAACACATACACACTCGTTCACACACATACACGACAGACAGTTTAGCTTACTCAATTCACCTGTACCACGTCTTTGAAACCCACACAAACATGGAGAGAACACTTCTTGCTGTGAGGCGATCGTGCTACTCACTGCGCCACCGTGACGCCTTTTATCATTTTTTATATTTTTTTAAACTATTTAAATTGTTTTAGTACATGAAATTAAACCAAAACAATTATTAGACCTATATCATTGGCTACCTTCTGAAATAAAGAAGAATGTAAAAATAATAAAACATATATAATATATATTTAATATGTATATATATATATATATATATATAAATTAAAATATATTAGAAATATTGTTTTTTTTAAGATTTTTTATTTCTGTTAATGTTTATTTAGTTTATGTAATGTATTTAATTATAATAACCCTGATTTTGAGATTAGCAGGATGAAATTAACATTTTCCTTAAACAATTTTAGTAAATTTACCTTTTTTATAGCATAAGAGTCTTTATTGGAAATTTAAAAAGAAAAAATATATCATTTGTATGTGTCAGTGCAGTCATTGCCATTTATAGTTTTGGTATAAACACTGAAAAAAATGATTCAAAGATGATTCCTTGCATTTACTAAATTGTTTTTAAAACTAAGTGGTTGTAAACAATTTATTTGGGCTGAATTTAAACAAACAAATTAAGTTGAACATTACTAAATTTTTCTTTAAACACATATAAATTGTTTGTAACAATTTTTCGGAAATTATTTTTATAATAATAATACATAAAAATTTCCTAATATTAAATATGAATAAAAATTTTAATGATGACAAACAGGCAACACGGTGGCTCAGTGGTCAGCTCTGTTGCCTCACAGCAAGAAGGTTGAAGGTTCAAGTACCGGTTGGGTCAGTTGGTATTTCTGTGTGGAGTTTGCGTGTTCTCCCCATATTCGTGTGGGTTTCCTCCGGGTGCTCCGGTTTCCCCCACAGTCCAAAGACATGCACTATATGTGAATAAACTAACTATAATTGAATAAACTAAATTGTCCATAGTGTATGTGTGTGAATGAGTGTGTATGGATGTTTCACAGTACTGGGTTGCAGCTGAAAGGGCATTTGCTGTGTAAAACATGCTGGATAAGTTGGCGGTTCATTCTGCTGTGGCGACCCCTGATGAATAAAGGGACTAAGCTGAAGGAAAATGAATGAATGAATGATGGCAAACAACACAAACAACTTATTTTTGTTTTAATTTTCCAGTAAACATATGAAGACTCGTAATTCAGGGAGGTCAAATGAGGATCACTTTAATTGCACAAGTGGTTGTGTCTCAAGTACATCAGAGATTATCCTGTCCTGAGCTTACAAACAGCCACGCACAGGTTTCTGCTCTTCAAAAACCGACCACCATTTACAATTAGCTACAGAAATGTGAAATAATGTACACAGAGATTTTTACAACCGTCCATATGAACATGATTCGAAAGCGAGTATCTGAGTTGTTGACCAGCAGCTTGTAATGAACCGTCCATCTGAGAGATCGCGTGTGTTTATGTAAAACGGAATTGAAAAAATGCTGAAAACATTGAGGTTTTCAATGGCCGACTCAATGGTTTGTTCCTTTCTGATTGCATAAGACTTTTTTTTTCGCCAGTGGCAGTGTGACGCACTAGCTCACAAATGTAATGTCCCTATGCAAAATAACTAGTCTGACCACAATAACACAGAGAGATTTTCCTCTTCATTCACATTTTATCAAACGTCTGCAAGACAAAAAGAGCGGATGAACAATAGTATGGCATACATAAATAGCTGAAAAGTAAAAGCGTGAAGGAAACATCAGCTCTAAGCGATCACATAGTCAACATGAAGTAAACGTGTCGTAAATGAGCACGACTGTTGAAGTACAGGTGTAGTTTGGCTTTTGTTTCTGTTCTCCTGTGGGAAAGATTGGGTTTATGTAATCTAATACCTGACAGATGCTCGCGTAATTCGATTCACCTTCCGCTGGCGCTGTCAGAAAAATCAGATCATAACACACCAGCAGCTGACCAAACAAAAGCAGTTCATCTGATTAAACCTGAAAAGATCCCACAACAGCAGCGCTGTGTTTCAGATAAGAGCGTGCGAGGTACAGAAAACCTTTGGCATCTGCGTGGCGATAATGCGAGACAATAGAATTTCAAATGAGAGGGGTAATGAATAACATTTAAAGCGTTCACCTGTACTTAAACGAAATGACCGTCTTTGTGCTTTATTACCTTTGGAAGCGTACATGTAGTTTCCAGAAGCGAGGAAAAGTCCGGTTGTGTTTTCAGGGAAGTCAAACGTTTTAAAAGCAAAAACTCTCCTCAAAGTCTTTCTCTACAAAAACAAAAATAGCACTTTACAATAACATGTACAAAAAATATAACACTGTTTTTTTTTTTTTATCAAGTCTTCGTAACAGAACAGGTTGACCTGTACCAATAGAATTGTGCAAACACATTATTTAGCTACTAACTGTAAAACAAGGTGGTTTTTATACTGGCAAGACATACCCTTTGGTTGTTGAATGCAATAGCATACTGCACACTGCCAGCAACTCCTGATTCCTGTGGGTTTTTCAAGCTCATGTGGGGGAATCTCATGAAAGCATGTCACATTTTACTCCCGAAACTGCTAATTTTGTTTTGCATTAAGAAACTGAATTCTGCTTGACCATTATCATTAAAGCCCAATCCCAATTCTATTTTTGTACCCCTTCCCCTTGGCCCTTGAAACAGAGTGTGTAGGGGAATTGCTTCAAAATTTACCTCTAAGAAACGGGATAGCGCTATAGCAACCGCACACATCATCAAATGTCACCGCGAACTCTTGCTTCATATGAGATCGATGACGGCGACAGAAGGCAATGATATCATGTTAATATATCAATATAATGTGGCAATAAGATCGTAACTGTACTGTACTGTGCGTGACCATATTCATGTAAACACACAGAAACAACATTAACATTATACTAGACACTGTAAAAAGGTCATTCCCAGCCACTAGACATTACTGACAGGGTATCTGAGTACCATAGAGTGACAGAATGTTGTGGGACTACTATACAGGGGTTATTATTAGGGATTATAGATAGCCAAATTTAGGTAAAACACGAACACGGTTATAAGTGTATTAAAGCATGTGCTTGTTTGTTGTATAAAATCGTAATAATGACAAAAAAATACTAATTTGTTTATCTCCTGACTTGCATGTGCAGCCATGTCTCCGCTGTAGGTGGTGTATTTTCATACCCCTTGGTTTAAAGTGTGGTCCTGAAAAAATCTCTGTGTCAAGGGGTATCTAGCCCTTCCCTTTAGCCCTACGCCTTCAAGCTAAAGAGAATTGGGACACCCCTACCCCTTCATGTGAACGCGCAAAAAGAAATGGGTTAAGGGGTTAGGGCTGTGTGATTATTCGAAATCGAATCGCGATCTGAAATTTTGCGATTATCTAATCACAAGATGCTGCGATATGAAATATATAAATGTATTATTTAATTTCTCCTGCCCAGAGCAAATGCGTGACTGCTGTCTGAGCGTGACAGTCTTACTAGCCAATTGAGTGAGGACACATTCGTTCTGTCCAATCAGAATTGCGCAACCATACTAAGCGGAACACCCACAATAAAAAAAACAAACAGTAAACAGTGGGATGATGGCGTTTGCCGCTTCAGAAGCATTAATAGACGAATTCATATCAAATAAAACACGCACGTCAGTAATATAGGAATATTGTGATTTCAAAGTCACAGACATCGAACAAAAACAGGTCATTTGTAAGAGCTGCCGCAGAATTGTTGCCACATTATGAGGAAATACAACAACCAGCACCTAAAAAAGCACCACAGAGGCCTATATGAGGAGTATCTTGCTAAAAAGTCAACTGATAGTGTTGCTTATGACACTCAATCTAGTAAATGTTGGAGTAAGTTAATAAGTTTTAAGTTATTTTTTTAACGCTCACTGCAGTCAGAAGCTAGGATACATATTATTGAGCTGAATCTTGACTATCAAATTAAATCGCAATATCTGTGAGAAAAAAATCGCAATTAGATATTTTCCCCAAAATGCGCAGCTCTATAAGGGGTAGAATTGGGATTGGGCTTAAATGTCCAAAATAAATGGCATAAAAATGGAAAAAATACAATTGCATAAAAATAAAAATCCATAAAAAATAAGCTGCATTTACTTTCTTAAGGAAATATAAATTCTGTTCTTTGTAAGAAATGATGTTGTGAAGCGTTTTTGACATGTTTCATGAGATTCACCCATGCAACCTTGCATAGATCCCCCAAAGACAAAAAAATCCTGCAAAGCAAATAATAAAATCCTGCTTTGAAAGCATCTCTCGCGGTGCAGGCAACTTGTAGGCAAATTTCTGAAAATTGAAACATACAAGCGTTCATTCAGAGTCTTTGCAGAGTTTAAAATGCAGTTTGCATGTGCCCTTTTGAAAATACTCTAAGGCAGCTTTTGATTTCCAAAGATACCATCATTTTTTTTTCGGAAATACCACTTAGGTGTAAAGACTTTGAGCTACACGACCCATATTTCCCTACAGTAGATTGTCTGTTCTGCCTCTTAGGTTTGAAAAGATAGCTTGCCAGTGTCACTCTCGTTTTACAGCATTCTCCATATAGTGCAAATGTTTAATAATTATTCATCCTTTCCTTTACTGCATGGAGCCTCATCTTTAATGGCAGCTGTTTCTTCAACACTGGCACCAGACGTCATCTGTGTTCATGTTCAATGGCTTTGTTCACTATTAAGAGCCCATGTGACGAGTGCTCTTTCCGTGAGCCTTTCCGCCAATCCGCCTTTGGCTGATTGCATCTTATTATGAGCTTGGTTTGTGTTAACAGTAGAGCAAGTGTGCTGGGAGTTGTTATTATTATTATTATTACTACATACAAAAATGACCCATGGAGTAAAACAGACCTGGCCAGATCTAAACTAAGCTCCTCCAGTGTATTATGAAAACATTCACATTGCGAAAGACTGGTGATGACAACCGCCATCTGCTGTTTCTCACCCTGAAGCTTTTACAGTCCCAAGTTGACACCACTGTGAAAACTGATACAGCGCAACAGTTTGTGTTTGGTTAAAAACCCACCGGCCCTTGGATTTCTGTTGATATCAGGGAGCGGAAGAAACTAGATTTGCCCTTGAACAATTCGTACATACAGGTATAGCTCATGGTATTCGTTGATTCCAGCAATGCTAAAGCAGGAAGAGTGCATTGAAATATGACCTCACATCATGCTTTTTCGGTGGTTGGCTTGTTGAGGGCTGTTCAGTTTGCCGTTCTGTGTCGGACTGATTGTGGCAGAAGAGTCAAGCTGCTTGTATAAAGCTCGGAGTTCTTTCACTTCCTCCAGGACGTCCCGAGCCTGACCCCATGTAGACGCGGCCTCCTCTAGGAGCCGCTCGGCCTCCTTCCGCTTACCCTCGGGACTGGAGCTCTTCCCAGCCGGAGAGCCCTTTCCTTTGCCCTGCGCCCGCACCTCGGTTAGCAGCTCCTGAGTTCTCTCCAGCTTCAGTGTGATGAGGTCCTGGAGCTGGCTGATGGGCTGCACGGGTGCAGACGTGGAGCAGTGAGGAAGAGCTCGCGCCTCACAGTGCGTCAGGATCTCGTCCATGGAGGCGCAGCGGTTCTTCTCGGATGTGGCTGGTTTTTTGCGGAGCTGTGGCGTCCGGTGGTTCTCCGACCAATCGAAGGCGCTTTCGCTTTTCCGCGGTAGGCTTTGGGACTTTCCTGCTGTCTCATTGGAGGATGAGAGCTTGGAGGTGTCCGTCTTGGAGCGTTGGGAATCTGGGGAACGCCTAGATGAGGCTTTATCCACAGTATCCTCACCAGAGGCCTGACCCTGTTCTGCTGGGACGTCCTCCTCCTGGATGAGATCCAGTGTCAGCATGCCATCTGAGTTTGTGGTAGAAGCCTGAAAAGGTTGATGAGAATTTAGACAGATGTCTTTTAGAAGGTTTAATGTAGAAATCAAACCTACAGGCGTGATATGGTAAGCATAAAAATTAGGGATCCATGATATGAAAGATTTTAACCAATACCGATAACCAATTAATTAAGTCCTTCTTGTGCCCGATTCCAGTATGAATACAGATAATCAATAAGTATATTGTTCACCCATGTGCACCCATAAAAACCTAAACTGATATTTTAGCACCTTTTGGCTAAACTGTAGAGAACATCAGTCCTTACTACTTAAAAAAATACTTTAAAGATATTTGTGCTGATTTCTTATTGGATAATAATGGGAACAGGGAATATGGACTGCAAATTAGCCTTCAGTTAGAAGCCTAAATGTAGAGCATTGACTACTTGAAATTGTAGCAATGTTATACTGCATTGACACTGTTAAATAAACTAGCTAGCTCTCTGCAACTCTCACATGGTCGCCCACTGAAGCTAAGCAAGGCTGCCAGCAGAGGGAGCTCAACTTGCGGTCTGTGTGGGTCCTAACGCCCCAGTATATTGATGGGGACTCTATACTGCTCAGTGAGCGCTGTCTTTCGGATGAGACGTTAAACTGAAGTCATGGCTCTCTGTGGTCGTTAAAAATCCCAAAAAGGAAAAGAGGTTTAAAAGGTTTAACCCTGGTATCCAGGCCAAGTTTGTCCTCCTATCATCCCTATATCATAAATGGCTTCATCGTTCCTCTCCAACAATCAGCTGGTGTGTGGTGTGTGCAGTCTGGTGCAATATGGCTGCCGTCGTGTCATCCAGGTGGATGCTGCACACTGGTAATGGATGAGAAGATTCCCCCCAAAAATGTGTAAAGTGTTTTGAGTGTCCAGAGAAGCACTATATAAATGTAATGAATTATTATTATTATTAAAATCATAACCAATAATAATTTCAAAAAGTTTTATTTTGAATATGTTCAAATTCTAATTCATAATTATAATGCATCCAATACAAATAAAAATCCATTTATTCAATCTCTAGTGGATGAAAATTAGCTTAGAACTATACAAATATTACTATTTAAATATAACTACTAGAACTAATATTAGAATTAGATATGTAAACACATATTCACATACTTGTCAAATACATAAATAAAAATCTACTGACATTTTTCAACTTTGTAAACATTTATAAATAGCATATCCTCAAAAATAGAGTGCATGCTTAAAACTACATATGAATCTTGGATACGTCAGACTGATTTGTTGATCTTTCCAGCAAATGCACTTTATCAAATATTGTTATCGGGTTTTGTTTATTTCTAGAAACAATAAAAATCCCGTAACTTTTACCCATATCGCCCGATAATTTTTCTGTCTGATAAATATCACACATCCCTAATAAAAATGAAACCCTTAGAAACCTAAATTGTCTTCAAAGTGAAGAATGAGAGTATTTTCTAGGACTGTTTTGAATGTATTATTCCAGTCCTTTCCCATTTCCCAACAAGCCTTTCACATGACATCCAGAGCAAATGGACTGCTTACCACGGCCATGAGGTGCCCGCGGGTGGGCAGACGGCGAGTGTGGGGTATTTTAGCTCTGTCACGCGTCGGATGGGCCAACAAGCTGTCCTCTTCCACCGTCACCTAAAGGGGTCGAACAAAGAGAGCTGCGATGAAGCCCAACTGAACAACTCGGTCACATGGAAACTATTAACAGCTACATGTTTCACACCAGCCTACAGGAGCAGGAGTGCTATATCGATTGGCCAGTCAATGAGTCTGTGTATTATTTGTTTGTTATGAACACGCAAGCAGATCGACGTACAAGCTAGAGGAAATAATCTGAGAATTTGTTACGGTGGGAAAATAATATGATTCATCATATGTGTGAGCACAGCCTGTTGTTTACTAGAAAGCTTAAGCTGTAATGCTCAGATTCTGTTTGTTGGCCAGAAGTGTATGGCTAATCTTACTGTGTTTTTCAAGGGTTTATGGGCTAAGGGAGGGCTGCTACACAAAGCGTTTGTTTGTGTAAGTCCTTTGGTTCTGCTCCCACTACTCCATGTGCAAATCCAACCAACATCTAAACTACCTAACAAGTCTTGTCGTCTTGTTGCCTATCCAGTTATTAGTAATAACTTGACTTCTAGTTGATCATTTGTTATCAGAACTGGCTTTTATGAAAGGCAAAGGCCTCAAGATGACGCTACTTTTACCAAAATAAAATATGAACATGCCTTGATTTTCATTATTTAATTAGGACAGTAAGATTTGACTTTGCTCAGACAAAAGTCTTGTCACTTAACAGAAATAATGTCCAGTATAGAATATGAAGTCATGCTGCGGTGGAAACAGAATGAATATTGTGTATGACTGCCATGAGCTTGGAGGACTGCATTCATACATCTCTGCAATGACTCAAATCACTTATTAATAAAGTCATCTGGAATGGCAAAGAAAGCGTTCTTGCAGGACTCCCAGAGTTCATCAAGATTCTTTGGATTCATCTTCAATGCTTCCTCCATCTTACCCCAGACATGCTCAATAATGTTCATATCTGGTGACTGGGCTGGCCAATCCTAAAGCACCTTGACCTTCTTTGCTTTCAGGAACTTTGATGTGGAGGCTGAAGTATGAGAAGGAGTGCTATCCTGCTTTTCCCTCTCCTGTGGTTTGTAATGTGATGGGCAGCACAAATGTCTCGATACCTCAGGCTGTTGATGTTGCCATCCACTCTGCAGATCTCTTGGACGCCCCCATACTTAATGTAACCCCAAACTATGATTTTTGCCTCACCAAACTTGACTGATTTCTGTGAGAATCTTGGGTCCATGAGGGCTCCAATACATCTTCTGCAGTATTTGTTATGATTTGGATGCAGTTCAACAGATGATTCATCTGAAAAATCTACCTTCTGCCACTTTTCCAAATGATCAACTAGAAGTCAAGGTATTATTTGTTGCTTCAACAACTGCGATTGACACTGAGACTTTTGTCAGGTGGTGTACAACAATGAACTAAAAGTACTGACTATTGACAAACTATTGTGTCAGTCACTTGTGAGCCACTTCAGGCCATCTAAATTTGCATAACTATTAGTATCAGGCTACCAGAGGTTGGGCAGTCTACGTCGGCCATGTTTGTGGACAAATGCAAAAGTGCACAATGTAAACCAATGGAAATCACAAAAGGAAAAAAAACACCATTTTAAGTAATATCTTTTGAAAAACATCTCACAAACTCTCTGGATGAAATGGATTAACATGTATATATCTTTAGAAATGCTCTTCATGTGTCTGAGAAGCTGATAATAGGCATTTCATAACAATCAAAGAGACGAACAAGTTCATTTGTAACTGACAGGGTCTCAACAGGCTGCCGCAAGAAAACATTTTCAGAGTTGATTTGTAGAGGAACCCCTTACAATTTATTGCTGATTAGTTTATATATGATACACTAAAATCAATAGAGATCAATGGGAATCAGGCTCCCTTGTCCTAAATACTCAGAATATATTGTGCTGTTACAACACATTCCAGTTCTCTATTAGACTCGCCACCTTAAACCTCACTCTCATATGGGTCACGGCACCAATGTAACCCCCTGGTTCAACTTTCACCACTTCAAAGTTCGATTCAAACCAGTATCTCCTGTATAAAACGTAGGCGCACTAACAGTAGCTAGTGCACTTTTGAAATATATAGTATATATTTGTGTATCGTGTTGCTTGTAGCTGGAGAATACATATTCCCAGACACTGGTTACTAAACCTGCCTACACATTTCTCACACTTTAAACATGCAGCAGAGCTTGGCACTGAATAAGCAGTGCTCTGACATACTGTAATGTGCAAAAACCAAACCAGAAAAATCAGAAAAAGAGTTGGCTGATCTTAATTTTTTAAAAAGCCAAAACTGAGAACACTTTTAATTGATGTGTTTGCACTTTAGAGCACAATTTCCCATCTTAAGCACATCAGCGAATCAGTGGCTGATCACCTTATACATCCTATTGTTTGAATTCCACAACCCTTAGAATAGTCAGCACGTGCCTGTTGACATTATAAATAAAACATAAATCAATGTCAAATGCAATCAAAAGCTTGTCAACTGGAGTCACATTAACTCTTGCTCAGTGTAAGAGCCATAATTTGATTTAATATAATTTATTAATAGTGCTCAAATACATGTACAGTTATATTATATTACACATGTTGATATATTTAGTTGTACATCCGCTGATTTCACCCTTTCACTGCTTTGTTTGTGATAGTTTGCTCCACCTTTATTAGACTGTTTTAGGTTATATTACTTAGAAAGAAAGAAAGAAAGAAAGAAAGAAAGAAAGAAAGAAAGAAAGAAAGAAAGAAAGATAGAAAGAAAGATGGTGCAACACAGTTTTTTGACCGGGGTTTATTGTTATTCTGCATGAGAATTTAGTACACGTCTTTAATTGGAATGAAACCCGAGTCAATTTATTGCCTGACTGATTTCCTTAAAATTCTGATAGTACACTCAGCAAAATTTAAAAGTGAAATCCAGTCGTTCCAATAGAAACTGACACATCTCAGTGCCTTTGACAATGGACCTTTTTACAATTGTGAATTTCGTAATTTCCATCAGTTCACAAAACAATTTAATGCAATTTTTACTACCTTCATTTTATTTGTAATAAATTTTTTTAAATAAAAGAGTACCTTCTATATGACTGACTGGTCCACATTATCACATTTATTTAGTGTGTGAAAGTTGAAATAAAAAACAATTTCCTTAAAGAACTTACTCAAAAAGAATTTACTCAATATTTACTGACCCTCAAGTGGTTCCAAACCTGTTAAAGCTCGTACACACCATGATGCTTTTCACTCACGTTTATCGTCAGTTCTTTTCGAGATTTTTTTTGCATTCAAACCCAGGTGATTTTGATCGGCATTGAGGAGAGTGAATGTGCAAAATAACTCCCTGACATTAGATGGCTTAATGAACGTGCAAGTCAAATCCTGTTTGCTACTTTCCACTTCAACTGACATTGTAGTTGCTGTTGCGTTTATCATACAGCTCAGTGTGCAAATTACACATTGACACCTTTCTCAGTAATGTTAGTTGTAATAAATGCTTCAGTGAATAAAGTTTATGTATTTATTTAAATCAAATCTTATTTATTAATAAAATGTATTTAAGTTTTCAGTGTTTTGTGGCATAGGCTATTTAGTGTATTCTCACCTGATTAGCTGTTTCGGCTTACTTTAGGTCAAACTATGCAACTAATTTGACTTTATTTTTAGGCTATATGTAGAAACAAACACCTATTTCGTAAAAAAACAGTGTTGTGAACTTTTACGGTGTTTTCAGGGGTGATCAAGCCTTAATTAGGGGGGTTAATCCCCTCTAAAACCCCTGTAATTTGCACCCTAATACAGCTCTTTGTGCTCAGGAACGAAAAAAAAGCTTCACATTCATTTAGCTGCAGTGCATTTGTAATGTAATCAATCATTTGTAATGTGTATTTATATAATGCATTTATCATGTATGGCCATACACCCAAAGCGCTTCACAATCATGAGTGGGGTCTCTCCACACCATTACCAGTGTGCAGCATCCACTTGCACAATGCGACGGCAGACACAGGACAACGGCACCAGTGTGCTCACTACAAACCAGCTATAGGGGGAGTAGAGAGACAGTGATACAGCCAATTCGGTGGATGGAGGTGATTGTGAGGCCATGATGGGTAAGGGCCGATAGAGGGAATTTGGCCAGGACACAGGGGTTATCCGAAAGACGTCATCTTCTCCATTGAATGAAATGGAAACTGGGATCATCTCGATTGTTTTGTGCTTGAGCAGCTCCAATTGGTGTTTACTGTAAATTCAGCAGCCCCGGGTGCGTGAAAAAAGTGGCAATCTAATTGATGGAGAACTTTTTCACGCAGCGTATCAAAACCAAAAAACGAACATGAGGTGTTTCTTTAAAAATGAAGCTTTTACGCCTGCCATTTTGCACATTGGTGTGCACGGTCATATTAGTGCCCTTTGTTTAGTCACAAGGTGTTAAACGTCATCCAAAAACGTGAGGAAAAAGCATCTTGTTGTGAACAGGCCTTTAGGCTTTCTTTCTTCTCTTGAACACTAAATAAGACATTTTAAAGAAAACTGAAAACCACCGACTTCAATAGTAGCAATATTAAATAGTATGGAAGTCAGTTGTTATAGGTTTCCAACATTTTTCAAAATGTCTTCTTTTGTAATGAACAGAAGAAAGAAACTCAAACAGGTTTGGAACAAGTAAAGGGTTCCAATAAAGCACTGCCAGTTAAATGTGACCCAGTCCTGATTTTTTGCTCATAGGTGACGCAGATCGGATCTGTTCTAAGACCGTGTAAACACGAAAAAAGCGCAAGCATTAAAATATTTAGAGATCGGTTTCAGACGTCCTTCATATGTGGAAATAAATCAGATATAAATCAGATATGTGACACCTATCATGTAAACAGGCAGATCGGATTTAGTGAGGCATTCCATTTTGTCATTAAACTTGCGACAATGTAGTACTTCTCCGCGGTTTAATGGCATAGAAGGAAGACGTGTGTGGAGACCCAGACATGGTAAACGACAACAACAGAGAAAACACAGAGGAGGAATGTGGTCAGTCGCCACAATTTGCTCCCACCAGACCTGAGATCTCTCTTGTACCGTATATAAGTGGAGGACACACTATGTATACCCCATAGGTGCAAGCTGCGATGATGGCCCTTTCCCTCCTCATCCACCACAAAATCATTTTAAAGTTGGGCGAACTTCGCATATTTCACAGAGCTAAAAGCAAGACAATTTCTTCCATCGTTGCTCGTGTGGCGCAGATGCTAGAACCTGTTTTTACGCATGCGTGACATCGTAAATTGTATGGCAAGTGTAAACAGATGAATCAGATATGGGTCACAATTAAAAGAACGTGTAAACGGTCAGGAAAAAAAATCTGATATTGGGAACAAAGAAGAATTGAGCAATTGAGACCTGACAGTGTAAACGAGGCCTAAATGATGAGTTTTAGGTGAACTATCCCTTTAAATTTCACATTTCTTTGTCACGTTTGTATTTATTTATGCCATTTTTAGCTGTGTATAGTAAAACGATGTACTTCACATGGTATACTTAAACATTTTTGGCCAATGTTAGTCCCCATAATCTTTTTTACTTGTATACAAAACTGGTTCTGAGGAAGATCTCTTGGGCTGCTGTGGTGAGCTGATTCATTCCAATTCTAGTGGTATGAAAAAACCTGCCTGTCTGTTTAACTCTGCCAGCTGTAGGGGTTGAAGCGCACCACATTTACATGTGAACAGGAAAGCACACAGTTTCTCAGATATATTTAAATCAATCACTAGTATACATTTAGTGTGCTTTCTCATATTTAGCCTGCCTCAACCGTTCCTGTGTATGTTTTCGGTTGCAGCCTGGATTCCCACAACATGTGCGGTGTTAAACTGGAGGACGATGACAGCACTGACGGTTCTACCAGATTAAATGTTGTTCGTTAGCTGAAGGTGAAGGTGAAGCTAGGCTCAGATCTAACTGCTTTAACGCTGAAAGTCGTGACTGGCGTCTATTTTTGGTGGAGTGATTCATTTTCTCCCACTGTGTGCCGAGTGTGATTATAGACCCGCTTTTAAATCGAGCAAATCCTTGTGCAAACAAACTGTGAGAAGATCAGGGAAGGGAGGGAAGTTGGCGATTACAAATTTCTCCAAGGATCTGTAAATGACAGTCTGGATTCTGATCATTTTACATCATTTATATATATATATATATATATATATATATATATATATATATATATATATATATATATATATATATATTTTTTTTTTTTTTTTTTTTTTCCATTTTATTTATTTTGAAGAAAATGTTGTGCTGCTAGGGAGTTGTGGGTGGTTGCTTGAAAACTGCTATGCAGTTACAAAGGTGTTCAGAGCTTCTTTTTGTTCATGTTGGTTGCTATGTGGTTGCAAGATAAATGCACACTGGGTCAAGTTTAAATTAAATACAAATAAAAAAACCAACAACTACCATGCTAATTTGGGCATCGCTATGCAGTTACACAAGTGCTCAGGCTGTATGGTTGCTGTATGGTGTTTTGGATGGTTGCTACAAACACACACACACACACACACCGGCCACTTTATTAGGTACACCGTACTAGTGCTGGCTTGGACCCCTTTTGCCTTCAGAACTGCCTTAATCCTTCGTGGTATAGATTCAACAAGATACTGGAAATATTCCTCTAAGATTTTGACATAATAGTGTCATGCGGTTGCTGCAGATTTGTCGGCTGCACATCCATGATCTGAATCTCTTGTTCCACCACATCCCAAAAGTGCTCTATTGGATTGAATTCTTGTGACTGTGGAGGCCATTTGAGTACAGCGAAATCATTGTCATGTTCAAGAAACCAGTCTAAGATAGCCCATCTGCCTCAAGGTTGGACATGTTGTGCATTCAGAGATGCTCTTCTGCATACCTTGGTTATGACAAGTAGTTATTTGAGTTACTGTTGCCTTTCTATCAGCTGAAACCAGTCTGGCCATTCTCCTCTGACCACTGGCATCAACAAGACATTTTCGCCCACAGAACTGCCGCTCAATGAAAATTTTCTCTTTCAGACCATTCTCTGAAAACTCTACAGATGGTAATCCCAGTAGATCAGCAGTTTCTGAAATACTCAGACCAGCCTGTCTGACACCAACTACCATGCTACGTTCAAAGTCACTTAAACATCTTTCTTCCTCATCTGATGCTCGGTTTGAACAGCAGCAGATCATCTTGACCATGTCTACATGCCTAAATGCATTGAGTTGCTGCCAGGTGATTGGCTGATTGGAAATTTGCGTTAACAGGTGTGCCTAATAAAGTGGCTGGGTTTATATATATATATATATATATATATATATATATATATATATATATATATATATATATATATATATATATATATATATATATATATATATATATATATATATATATATATATTATTATTATTATTAATATATATAATTTTTTATATAACATATTGAGTAAAATTAAAGCAGTTTTACATTATTTACATTATGCTTTTTATTGAGTAGTGTAAGTACTGTAAAAAAAAATCACTAGTTTATTTTTTAGTTTTTATATGGTACTTTGTATAATGTATACCTTTTTAACATGCATCTACATTGTCTACACTTCAATTCATTTGAACAAAAAATTTCAAACATTAAAGGTAATTTGATTGAATGTCCTTACACATAAACTCATACATTTTATGCAATAGATCAGGTTCAGTTGCTTTGTGTGACTGAATTGCATCCTTGTATAATGCTTTGCATAAAATAAAATGATCAGCTGACTTTCACCTTGCTTTTTTACATCATATTTTGCCTTCAAACCAAATTCTCAAATATGGTGGTATAGTTTAAATGCCTTCTGGCAACTGTGCTACAACAACATGTGTTTAATGTTTAAGAATGCAGTCAGTAGGAGGACAGTCGGTTGTTGTTGCCATTGCAACCACCATTCTAAGATGTTGTGTGTGGCTATCTGTGCGTTGCCAAAGTTTTCTAAGTATTATTTTTGTACATTGCTACGTGGTTGCTAGAGTGCTTTGAATGGTTGATACTGGGATATTTTTTACTGGGCAAGGTTAGAAATCCTTTGTGATCATTTAGTGTGTTGTGGACTGTAAGCTGAGCAATGTTATGCAATTAAAAGATATTTCTGGTATGTTTACAAGTCAATGATGTATAAAACAACATTTAAAAGTCGCATTATCCATCTGGTATTTAACTTTTACACAGTTCTACATTTTAAATTTAAACTTTTTGGTAAGGGAAGGTCTGAAGCTCTCAACCACCATACAAGGTGTGTGGATAAAATGCAAATGTAGTAAAATAATAGGGAATTCCAGCAAACACTTGTAATAGAGGAGAAAATGTAATGAAATAAAATAAATGCCAATGCGTTTTGGCTTACAAGCCTTCCTCAGGGCACAAAAACATCACTTACAAAAAAGACTTAAAAGATTTTTGTGATTTTTGTGATTTTGTTTGTTTGTTTGTTTGTTTGTTTGTTTGTTTGTTTGTTTGTTTGTTTTTGGAGTTTGTTGACAGGTTTTTTTTGAGTTCCTTTTGAAATGTTTTTAAATTTGTTACTTAAATTGATTGTGTTTGATTATGTGGATTCATCAATTGGTTACCATTTGTGTACTTGGTTCCTGCTGATTGATTGGGGTGACGACTTGAGTCTGGTTTATCAGCTGTTTCTAATCTGTAATTAGATGTTCTAAGATGGAGATGTTTATATGTGATGTTTTTGTGTCCTGAGGAAGGCTTGTATGCCGAAATGCCTTGGAATTTATTTTATTTACTCTTTTATTACAAGTATTGCTGGAGTTCCTTATCCATTCATTTTCTTTCCCTTCATTAATCTGGGGTCGCCACCGTGCAATGAACCGCCAACTCATCCAGCACATGTTTTACGCAGCAGAGGGCCTTCCAGCTGCAACCCATCACTAGGAAACATCCATACACACTCATTTACACACATACAATATGGACAATTTAGCTTACCCAATTCACCTATACCACATGTCCTATGAGCACCCGGATGAACCCCACACAAACATGGGAGGAAATTTCTTATTTTTCTACTAAATTAAACCTTTTAAAATACAATTTCCTAATCAATGACTGCTAACTTCAGGTCTTGGACATGGCCATTTATAGCCTTTTTGTCACCCTAGGCGAGATTACTACTTAAGTATACTATAGTATTTATCACTTAAAACTACATAATGATCTAGTTAAAACTACATAATGATCTAGCATACATTAAGCTGTAAATATGCCACTGGTCTGGGAGAAGAAAAAAGCAATGACAAGCAGCTAGAAGCATTGTGTAGCTCACCTCATCCAATATGCGATTCTTGGCCCTGGTGATGGCTGCATTTAAAGCATTGATCCATGACTCCTTCTCCTCCGGACTGACAGCTAGAAACACCAGATTTGGGACCTGCATGCGGAGGATGAGAGATATTTTAATATGGAGTCATGCAGGTTACAAAGCAATTGAGCAATTTCAGCGTTATGGATGTGACATTTGAAATAAAATCTCAAAACATAAATTCACAGAGAAAGTATATGTTAACACTATATTGAAACATCTGTTTATATTTCCCAAAACAACAAAATATTATGGCATCAGAAAGATATCTATCTGTAAACATGTTTTATATTTAAATGAAGAAAATAAACATGCTTTATGCATGTGACCAAAAAAGTTTGCGAGTTTACAGTATATACAACATAAATTGTAGAAATTCTGTTAATTAAAGTGCACAACCCAAACGAAACAATGCTAATCTAAAGAATAAATGTTGGCTCACTAAAGAACAAAAACGATTGATTTTATTTGATCTCACATTCCTGCATTTATGAGGGAAAAGCTTTGTTTTGGATGTCACACCTCTCCGTTATGAATGTGACAGATGTGAAATTGCCACTTGTATGGCTTTGGTAAATCAAATATGATTGTTGACCGAGACATTTTTGAGTATTTATACCAAGTGGCAATATCCCACTTTCCCTCGTGGAGCTAATGCAGACCTAACTGAAACTGCAGTTCATCTAAATTTCACTAGGGCTTTATCCAAAATAGAGCACATTTCTATTTACTCCACTATTAAAATGGACAACTTTACAGCAAAAAAAAGGTGTTTACAGCCAGGTAAGAACAAAAAACGTTTTTGGTGCATACAGCTAATATTTCCCTTCATGTCAATTCTAATTGTTTGAAAACATTGACCGAGACATTTTTTAGCATTTTTACCAGCAACATCCCGCTCTCCCTTGTGAAGCCAACACGAAAGTAACTGTAACTGCAATTCATCTAAATTCCACTAGTCCTGGCTCCATAATAGAGCAAATTTCTATTGGCCCCAATGTTAAAATGGCCAACTTTACAGCAGAAAAAAATGGTGCTTACAGCCTGGTAGAAAAACGGTGTATAAAGCTAATATTACCCTTCATAACAACTGTGAGGGAGGTGAATTTTTTATAACTCATCTGTTTCCTTTATATTAAGTAACATTAAATCTGCATAATTAAGGGCGTGGCCACTTGAGTGACAGCTAGGTCTCGCTGGTCGACGTCACCTCATCTCAGCTGATTCTGGCTGACTAGCTGCTAAACTCGACATATACATCATATTTTTGTGTTGTTTTATGTGGCTTTACACAGTCAGTTGCCTTTTGGGATTAGTTCTTACAATTATCAGATGATAGGGCATGCTGTGTGCACTTAACTGTGCTCACAAGCCATTCCTTTTCCCTGGTGAAAGAAATTCTTATATACTTACTGTATATACCATATCTATAAATGTATTTGTTTTAAGAGAATTTATTATTTATATTTTTCTTTAGACCTTGAATGCACTCCAGAATGTGACAGATTCATTAGCTGTAGGGAGCCTGGATTTAATAAATAGCTTTTACTAACACAGACTGTATTTGTCCAAGTATTTGGAAGTAATTTGCGTTTTTCTCCTGTAGAAAATGTCAATGTTTAAAACAATGTTTAGTGGCTCAATGTATTACAACAGTGTTTTTTACAAACTAAACACTTTATTGATATAGTGGACAACCAAGCACATGTGGTCAGAACACAAATGAATCGCAGATAATAAACTATTCCAAAGAAAGGCCCATCTAAGCAAAATGCTAGCAGGCATCTATAGCTCTGCTCACGCTCCACCTTTTTGCCCTTTTTTGGTATCCCCCGGTTGGCACGATGACACGTGGACAAAATGGCAATGGTTGGCCACGCCCAGTTGTAGCTTCATTTGCGCTTTTTAGAAACCTATGGGTGACGACACGGATACTACCTCTATATTTTTTACAGTCTATGAGTTTTACAGTACTGTAAAATACAAGCCTACACAAAATGTTTAGAAAGAGTTAACGATTTTTTTCATGGCAAGGTTGACATTTGCATGGAATTGCTCCAGTGTACAGTTTGATATATAACCACTGTTGCCCTGAACTCTGCTGGCATTTTATTTTCTGCCTACAGACGTGGTGAAAATTCCTTCAGTCTTGTGCTGGATGGACACAAACATGCAGTGAGCCAAGCATAAATGAGCAGGTACAGCCATATGGCTGTGTGTATGGACAGCTGATGCAGCAACAGCATGAGGCTGAAAGCACCATATTAGGCAACAGCACTGCAAGTCTTCCAAAAAGAGTGTGCTGGAGCCATGACAGGCGGCCCTTCTGTTGATGCTGCAGCTGTGCAGATAACACTCTGCTATGTGCCCTATGCTACGTATCTGTCCTGTTGTTGACATCACTTTGACCATTAAAAGGGGAATATCGTGGGAAACTGAAAAACGCCTTGTCTGTCCTGATCAATGCATTCTTTATTTTACAACAATGCATTAAATTGATTAAAGGTGGGGCGGCATGGTGGCTCAGTGGTTAGCACTGTCGGCTTACAGCAAGAAGGTCCTTGGTTCGAGTCCCAGCTGGGCAAGTTGGCATTTGTGTGTGAAGTTTTCCGGGTGCTCCGGTTTCCCCCACAAGTCCAAAGACATGCAGTATAGGTGAACTGGATAAACTAAATTGGCCTAGTGTATGAATGTGTGTGTGAATGAATGTAAGGGCATCCGCTGCATAAAGCATATGCCGGAATAGTTGGTGGTTCATTCCGCTGTGGCAATCCCTGATAAATAAGGGACTAAGACAAAAAACAAAATAAATGAATGAATGAATGAATGAATGAAATTGGCCTTAGCGTATGAGTGTGTGCATGAATGAGTGTAAGGGCATCCGCTGCATAAAAGATATGCCGGAATAGCTTGTGGTTCATTACGCTGTGGTGACCCCTGATAAATAAGGGACTAAGCTGAAAGAAATTAATGATTAGAGTGACCATAAAGGTCTGTGCATAACATAACATGAAATATTTTGTCAAACTTTGATCTTGAATTTTCAAGAATCCACATTAAGCAGTGAAAAGATAAACACTGATCATTTCAAATGTTTCTTAAAGATATAGTTTATCCCACCCACCCCCCTCCAAAAAAAAAATTCAAATATATTCCCACTCTAAACCTAAAGAACATATTTTAAAGAAAGTTGAAAACCTGTAACCATTGACTTCCATAGTAGGAAAAATCAAATACTATAGATGTCAGAGATCACATTTTTCAAAATAGCATATTTTGTATTCAATAGAAGAAAGAAGCTGCTCAAGGTTTGAAACAAGTAATGGGTCAGTTAATTATTACATAATTTTAATTTTTGGGTGAACTAGCCCTTTAAGCTCCCTCAACTAGCCATCAAATCAGCACATTCAACTGATTTCTGAAGAATCCTGTGACACTAAAGACTGGAGCACTAGTGCCTTTTAATTTAAGTGAAAAAACATTTCCGATTAATGAAATGCAGCTTTGAAGATCCTAAAAAACTTCTGAAAATGTGCATAACCCGATTTTTATGTTTTTTTAGTTCATACAGAGACAAAAATGGTATTGTTTTCAAAAGCATTTCAGGCACCCAACACATCATTAAGTACGTTTACATGGACACCAATAATCAGATTTTTAACATTATTAAGACAATACTCTGATTAAGAGTCTACCATGTAAACAGCGATTTTTGATTCATTTAATCAGATTAGGTCATATTCAAACTTAACAAAAATCAGATTGGAGTATGCCAATTTTAGTGGCATTATTGAAGTGCTGTACAAACATGTATACACCGCAATCAAACTATTACTGTCGTGTAGGATTTTTGCCACATTTTGCGACAGGGTAGTCTTTACACATCGCTGTTTGACACTATTCTTAAGGAAGGACCACAGACACCTGCATCGCAGAATGCAGAGGTTTTTACCCTAAACATCATGCGGTATAAAATACCATTAAAACAACACTCTTCCAGCTATTCATACTTGCATTCAATATCTTGTTTGTCAGGGGGGCATGCATGAACTGTTCCCGATTGAAAGTGAAAGTGCCAAATGGCAGTTAAAGTCAACAAACTAAAAATAAACACCTGAAATTACATGAAACTCCGTAGGAAATGTGGTTACCGTGGTGACGCAACGACGTTAATCGAATTATGTGCTATAACTTGTAAAACGGGATCATGAAAGAAACATTTAAAAGGCAACTCATGTAAACACCTAAATCATATTATTGTCTTATTTAGATTAAGGCAAATAATTTGATTACTGATGTCCATGCTTTTACAAAGGGATCAGCATGTTTATTGTGTTTCTAAGGTTTCCTAGGGTGTATCTCAAAGCATTAAAAGCAGCTCAATTAATTATTAAACTACATAATGCTTCAAATGTGGTAAACCCGGCTCTTATAACTTCTAAATCTTTGTTAATAGGAACAAAAATCTTGTTTAAAAGCATGCAGAAATCATCAGCGAGCGAGAGAAATGAGTTGATGTTGATGGTGTTGGTGAGGTCATGTATTAGGGTGGCTCCCCTGTAGAGAGCTGCATGTGGAACAGCTGTTGTATGTGGGGCAGAGGGACTTATTAACCATGTAGTGCTGTGTTCGGGAGGGTGGGTGATGCTGGATTTTGCTAAGACCCTCCATGTTTGTTTCCTGGGGATTAACCCCTTGTCTCAGTGCTGGATTTAAAGGATTGGTCAGATGTAACCCTTAATGTTTCTCCTGGCTCTCTGAAATCCAAAATTTGTGATGTAAAGTCTAGACAGCTGGGGGGGAATACTTAAATTTTTTACAAATACTGTAATTCAGACATTGGAAAATCTCTGTTTCTGATTAAAGATGCAAGAGACTGTGATATCAAATATGAAGTTTTTAAAGGGCTAGTTCACCCAGAAATGTACCTAATCATTTATTGTCACTTCTTTATGAGTTTCTTTCTTCTGTTGTACAAAAAGAAGATATTTTGAAGAATGCTAGTTGCTGACATCTTCCATAGTTTGAAAAAAAATACTCTGGGATTTTATTTTCTAAACATGTCAGTATCTCTACAAACTGTCAATCTAAATCTTAGGGCCTTTCAATTGCAAAGCGAATGTAAATAAGTACTTTGTATAAACACCTGAGGATTAATGTTTGTAATATTGGGTTATCAAGGTATATGTGTATTCTGTACAGCTTTTTTATTTATTAATTTAATGATATTTTTTTTACAATTTCTAAAGTTATTTTTATTATTGTTGTTGTTATTTCTTCTTTTCTCTGATAGATAAATGTAATTGCATCTTGTTTAGAGGGTAGGGGTGGAAATAATATTTGTTTAAATTTGTTATTGTATATTAAATTTGTTATTTTTATATCTGTAAAAGTTTAATAAACAGATTTAAAAATAAATAAATACTCAGGAAGTTAATAGCCGCGTTTCCACTATCGCGCCTTAAGTGGGCGTGCTAGTGCAAGCCAGGGCCAGTCGCGTTTCCACACTCATTTCCGGGGCCTGATCGGGCCAAAGCAGAGCTTCCTCAGGGCTTTTCCATAAAACACCTTATAGGCTAGGGGTCTTTGTTTTGCTTAAGATCGTCCTTATGTTTCCCTTTTAAATGTAAGGGTGTTGCATAAAATAATAAAGTAGTTTTAATTTAACAAGTGATATTTCTTTGCTGCATCCTCCTTGATGTTTCAATAACGCGTAATAATCTTTACACCACATTAAAGACACAGCAGCCAGTAACTTCAGTTGTCGAGAGTTTTTGTCAAGTTTAAAAGGTGTGTTTGTGCATGAAACGTGTGCGTTTAAGTGCATCTATATGTGTGTGAGAAATCGGGTGAAAGAGCACTCTCTTTACAGCTCTGTTGATGCCGTGAGCAGCTGGGTTTCTTTCTTTATTTCTTTCTTTATTTTGGAGATAATACAAAATATGAATACAACAGAAAGACATAAAACTTTACAAATTATGTGTCCACTTTTGTAGGCTCAACACAATAGTGTCATATTAGATCTAGATAAAATAGCCTAAGCTATATTGAAATAATTAAAAAAATTACAAATATTGGATATATTAAAAACAATAAATAAACCATTATAAAACAAACAAAAGCTATAACAATGTAGGTATATTCAATACAAATAAATCAAACCATTTTAAGCCATTTTGAACTTTCATTTTACAAAGGCCTATCTCAAAAAAAGATTTTCGATATTTTCTAAAAACAATAAACAAAATTTTGAAATATTATTTATAAAGTATTTGGATAAGATGATATTAATCAAATTGTGCTAACAGAACATTTTTGAGGTGAGAAACCACCAGAAACGACCTTCTTTTCTGTCATCCAGCCCTGCGCAGCGCTGCTTTACAAATGGATTGGAAAAAAATGCACATATACATATAATGTAATGCTGTACAGTAACTTGTCATTTGTTTGTTTCGGTGTCTTCATTTTAATCGTTTTTTGTGATGATGCGATGGAATGCTTTATCTGCTGAACTGGGCGGGTTGTGTGACATTTGATTCGGGGGATGTTCTGGGGGCGGGGTTTGCATGCAGGTTGTGCTGCAAGCTACTAGCCCGACGGTGGAAATGTGACATGATTTTAGCCTGACTGCACAAGCTCCCGGGCTATTGTTATAGGCCCCAAAGTGGAAATGCGGTTATTGGATGCCAGCTACCAACATTTTTCAAAATATCTAACTTTGTGTTCAATGGAAGCAAGAAAATCAAACAGTTTTTGAACAAGTGAAGGGCGAGTAAATAATGACAGAATATTCATTTTGGGTGAACTATCCCTTTAATTTTTTAACCTAAAATATGCAGAATTGTTTCTTTTATTTCTGAACTAATCCCAAAAATGGATAGTCATGCCCCAATTCCTATCTGATTGCTTGAGCCAGTAGATTACTTTGATTTGAATTCATAATTACATTTTAAATTCCAATTTAGAACCTCAGCTTGAATGGTCTTTAGATTATATTGGCAAACAGTATTATGAGGAGGCAGAATTAAATTAAACATCCCAATATTGTATTGATTTTAATTATATCATATCCAAAAATGCTACACTTTACCTTTAAGAAACATAGAGCCTTAACTGGTAAGATGTACTATTTGTGTTGGTCTGAAGCAGGAAGGATATTGGTGTACTAGTGAAAGCAATAAGCTGAGCTGTTCTTACTGAAAGCCAATTACACAGGATAGGAGGACTACAGAGGTCGATCCAAGTTTGTGCTTAGAAACCGGTGTGCCAACTATGCCAGAGTACAATTTATTGTCTAATTTTGTCTATGACCAATGTGTTTTAGACTCAAGCCTTGGTGGTTTAGTTCACACAAGTCTGTATTTGCAAACAGGTGTGACTCTTGAATCATCCTGTTGGATGAAGCAGTTTGCATACTGTCGTTATGAAGGGTTCTCAAAGTTTCTGATTTAGCATCAATGTCAAAGCACAGTAATAATTGGTTATTACAAAACTTGATTTTAATAAACATGCACATACATAAATCAACCATTTAAAAAGTTAAACATATTTTCCATTGAAAAAAATACATTATAATAGTGGATAAATGACAAGTGTCAGCCATTTTTATGAATTGATTTTTATTTGATTTTATTTTTATTTGATTTCGTTGATTTTTTTTATTTTTATTTGAGTTTAAGTAACATGGTGCCAAAATACAGAGCAGTCTAAAGTCTTTAAGCTGCCCTAAAGCGGGTCTGTGTCTGCTCAAAATTCAGTGTAGAGACACTTTGCCGCATTAACCGGTTTGTGTAAATATACATTTTTGAAAATTGAAGCCGCTTCAGCTTTGGTTTCTGTGCCTATTTGGGGTGTAAAGATGCTTTACATCTCATTACAAATAAAACAGAGCAGTTTCATGCTGGATTGAGCAAAATGAACCCATACATATGTCCAATCATATTTAAAAAAACTCTAATTTCCAACTTTTCTTTTCTGGAAACTGACATCCTCGTCCATACAAACGCTCACAGTGAGGACTGCCGCCTGATTATAGCAACTGTCATATGCTGACTGGATAAAATATTGCATTGGGGTGAAAATGGTTTTATATTCACACATTTAGACTTTCTCCTTAATATAATTTTAGAAAACCATTTCTTTGCAGGGAAATCATATTAGCAGCCAATGATTATCAAAGAACAACATTGTTCACAGTCAATTAAATAGTGCTAATGTTTTTTTAGAAGTTATACTTGCATTAATCATTACCAGTGTTGGGTAAGCTATTTTAAAAAAGTAATCGATTACAAACTACTAATACTGGAAAATTGTAATCTGATTACATTACTAATTACTTAATGTAAAAAGTAATCAGATTATTAATTACTTAACTTTAAAGTTACTTTTAAAACATATAAAATATACCTATAAAATACAAAATAAACTGCAGCTCTTTCAGTAATGTCACATTCAATGAAAAACATGACAATGGGTTCATCAAAGCAGCTTAAAAAGACTTAAAGAGATAGTTCGCCCAAAACCTAAAATTCTCTCATCATTTACTTGTTCCAAACCTATTTGTCTTTTTTTAACACAAAAGAAGACATTTTGAAGAAAACTGGATACCTGTAACCACTGACATCCATAGTATCAATAGGCACTGCAATGTTTAGGTGTTCTGTGTTTGTCTGATATAATTAGTCTACCGAAATGTGTATATTCCATATAAAGCATGAGACTTATGGCTCAGTTCTTGTCGTGTGACTAGCGGTTTTCAACTGGTACGCCTGGAAAACGACAGCATGTGCAATATGCACTCCGAATATGTGTGCGCAAGCCGCGCGCTGTTATGAAGCGGACAGGAGACAGAGGTAAGGAAACGTTAGGGTGTTTATTAAATGACAACAAGGAGCACATGAAGGATAGCCAGGAGGATCAGGAATGATGTTGGGGTCTTTTCCTCCGTGGCTGGGTAACAGGAATACACGAGGATGGACAGCACACACCAGATACAGCTGACAGAGGATGACACAGACTTGGAAGGACTGGAAGACAGGACGATTCGGGAGGACCAGGAAGACTAGGAGGAATACAAAGAGAACAGGTAAGTAAATCGTGTGTTTTAGCTGAGGATGACTACGCTGAGTGGTCGCTCAGTTGTCCGCTTTCGTCGAGACGAGCCCGGACAATGAGCGACTGGAGTGCTGTGCTTTTATCTGGTGCTCGTGAATGTGATGCAGCTGTGTGCTCATTAGAAGTCAGGTGATGGTGATCTTCGTGAGTGGGGGTCGTGAGAGCCTGACCAATCCATGACAGTACCCCCCTCCCCAGGGCCCGCTCCTGAGGGCCGACACCTCCGACGCCGTGGTGGTCTCCCTCTGCCTCTAGGCGCTGGGAACTCAGGGTGGCTCTCATGAAACTCCACCATGAGACTAGGATCGAGAATATCAGCTCTGGGAACCCATGTCCTTTCTTCGGGGCCGTACCCTTCCCAGTCCACCAGGTACTCCAACTGGCCACCACGACGTCGGGAACGCAAGATCTCCTTCACTGCGTAGACGGCTCCTTCTTCTAGGAGCAGTGGAGGAGGGGGTTCCTCTTCGTGGTCAGGCTCTGTGGAGGGAAGAACAGGATCGTGATAGGGTTTCAGGAGTGATACGTGGAATGTAGGGTGAATACGGTAGTGAGAGGGTAATTGTAGTTTGTAGGTGACGGGGTTAACCTGTTCCACGATGGTGAAGGGACCAACAAATCGGGGACTTAACTTGCGAGAGGGCAGTCGCATGCGTATGTCCCGGGTGGATAGCCACACCTTTTGTCCGGGTGTGTATCTGGGTTCTTCAGACCTTCTCCTATCGGCGGTTACCTTGCTTCGACGGACTGCCCTCTGCAGATGTTGATGAGCCTCGTCCCAGACTCTCTCGCTCTCCCGGAACCAGTGATCCACTGCGGGGACATCAGATGGTTCGCCATCCCAGGGAAAGAGCGGTGGTTGGAAGCCCAGGACGCACTGGAATGGCGTGAGTCCGGTGGAGGGTTGCCGCAGTGAATTTTGGGCATATTCTGCCCAGCCCAAATACTGGCTCCAGGAGTTCTGGTGACCACTGCAGAAGGTCCTCAGGAACCGTCCCACCTCCTGAATCTTCCTCTCTGTCTGCCCGTTGGTTTGGGGATGATATCCAGAAGAGAGGCTGACGGCCACACCTAGGAGCTTGAAGAAGGCTTTCCATAGACGTGAGATGAACTGTGGACCTCTGTCCGACACAATATCTTCTGGAATACCAAATGACCTGAAGACTTGATTAAAGATATTGTCGGCAGTTTCAAAGGCTGTGGGAAGACCTTTCAGAGGGATTAGTTTGACAAACTTTGAGAATCTATCTACTATGACTAGAATACAGGTATTACCTTCTGACGAAGGGAGGTCAGTGATAAAGTCCACTCCTAGGTGTGACCAGGGACGGTTCGGAATCGGCAAGGGATGGAGCTTTCCAGCGGGTAGATGACGTGGGCTCTTGGATTGGGCACAGTCCTTACAGCCCTGAACATATTGCCTCACATCCCTTGCCATGTTTGGCCACCAGAATCGTTGGGATACTAGCGAGAGAGTATTGTTGATCCCTGGATGTCCAGTGCCTAGCGAGGTATGTAAGGAGTGGATCAGATCTACCCGGTGTTCAGGTGGTATGAACTGCCGATGAGGAGGGCATCCCGGCGGAGCAGGGGCTTCCGGAGTGGCAACGACTGGAGGAGCGTTCCAGGTGATCGGACAAATGGAGATGTGTTCGGGAAGAATCTTCGTTGGGAGTTCTTCATGATCGTGATGCTCGTGTAAACGAGAGAGAGCGTCTGCTCTTAGATTCTTGGGTCCTGGACGATAGGAAATGGAGAAATCAAAACGTGAGAAGAAAAGTGACCATCTGGCTTGACGTGGACATAGTCTCTTGGCCTCTTTGATGTATTGGAGGTTTTTGTGATCTGTGATCACCTGGAACGGATGTTTGGCTCCCTCCAACCAGTGACGCCACTCCTCCAAGGCTAGCTTGATTGCTAGAAGCTCCCTGTCTCCTATGCTGTAATTCTGCTCCGCCGGGCTCAACTTCCGAGAGAAATAGGCACAGGGATGCAGTCGGGGCGGTGTATCATGATGTTGAGATAATACTGCCCCGACGCCGGTGGTGGATGCGTCCACTTCCACCACGAAAGGAAGATTTGGGTCAGGATGAGTCAGGAGTGGGGCCCTTGTGAACTCCTTCTTAAGAAGGCGGAAGGCTGCGGCTGCTTCTTTGGTCCACTCCAGTCCTTTGGGGTTACCCTTGAGGAGATTAGTGAGAGGTGATGTAATCCTGCTGTAGTCCTTGATAAACCGTCTATAAAAGTTAGCAAACCCAAGAAACCTCTGGAGCTCCTTAATGGAAGTGGGTTCTGACCAGGATAGAACAGCCTCAATTTTCTTCCCATCCATACGTATACCGGTTTGGTCAATGATGTATCCCAAGAAATGAATCGACTTCTGGTGGAATGAGCATTTCTCCGCTTTGAGGTAGAGGTGATGTTCTCTCAATGTGTGTAGGACCTCCGCAACGTGTTGGCGATGTTCGGCCTCACTCCGGGAGTAAATGAGGATGTCATCTATGTACACTATTACACAGTGGTGAAGAAACTCCCGGAGGACTTCATGAATGAAGTTTTGGAATACGGAGGGGGCGTTGACCAGACCGTAAGGCATGACCTCATATTCATAGTGGCCAGTAGGGGTCACGAATGCTGTCTTCCATTGGTCCCCCTCACGTATTCTTATCAGATTATACGCGCTGCGGAGGTCCAATTTAGTGAAGACTTTAGCTTCTCGGAGCTGTTCCAAAGCGGCTGGTACCAGAGGAAGGGGATATCGGTATTTTACTGTACCGTTATTTAGGACCCTGTAGTCGATGCATGGACGCAGCCCTCCGTCCTTCTTGGCCACAAAGAAGAAGCTTGAGGCGGCTGGTGATTTTGAGTGACGTATGTACCCCTGACTCAGAGCTTCCCTTATGTAATCTTCCATTGCCTGATTCTCTGGAAGCGAGAGCGGGTAGATCCTACCTCTTGGCAACTGGGCATCTGGAACTAGGTCGATCGCGCAGTCCCATGGCCGATGCGGCGGTAGCTGGGAAGCTCTCTTGGGGCAGAAGACATCATGAAAGGAGCTGTACTCCTTAGGAATGTGGATAGACTGCTTCTCAGGAGGGCTCTCGACCGATGTTGCAAACAAAGAAATGGGGTTCCGACCTTGAAGAGGGAGATTTGGAAAACAGGCAGGTGTACATCCAGATCCCCATTTCTTTATCTCTCCTGTGCCCCAAGAGATGATGGGATCGTGCTTCACCAGCCACGGGCGCCCTAGAATGATGTCCATATTTGCACCCTCCAGAACCAGAAATTGAATCCTCTCTTGATGTAACAACCCCACTTGAAGAAGGATGTCTTCGCATTGTCGATGGATACGGGTCGAAGATCGAGTGCACTGGGTTATCGGTTGTATCTGGTATATATGCGAGGACGCCTCAGTACGGAGGTGGAGTTGACGACAGAGGGATTGGGAGATGAAGTTCCCTGCTGACCCGGAGTCGATGAGGGCTGTGACAAGGAGAGAAATAGAGGCAGTAGTTATTTGTACGGTGGTAGTAAGTGGTTTACATTGTTCAATATTCGTACTGAATACACTCACTGAAGTCCGAATGGGACGAAGGGGACACTCCATACGGGTGTGTCCACTGACACCGCAGTATAGACACAGACCCCGGGTCAGCCTCCTCTGTCGTTCCGCTGATGTCAGTCTTCCAGACTCTATTATCATGGGTTCTGGTTCTGGAGAGGCTGTTGACTCAGGCGATTGGAGGAGTGCAGACGAGGGGGTGATGGTGTCCTGTTGATAGGAACGGAGACGATCGGAACATCGGAGAGAATGTTGGATGAATCTCTCCAGACCCATTGTATCATCTAATGTGGCCAGTTGGATTCGGAGAGTGGGTTCCAAGCCGAGCCGGTACGTGGTCAACAACGATCTCTCATTCCATCCACTTGCAGCTGCTAGAGTGCGAAACCGGAGAGCATATTCCTGTGTAGATAGAGTACCTTGCTTTAGATGATACAGCTGCTCTCCAGCGGCTACTTCCCCATCAGAACGTCCAAACACCTCTTTGAAATACTCCGTGAAGGTAGTGATGGAATTCATGACCGGCCCGGCTTGGTTCCAGATCGTCTCAGCCCATTTAAGTGCAGGTCCAGAGAGTAGAGATACGATGTAGGCGATCTTCGACTTATCTGTGGGATATAGAGAAGGTTGCATTTCGAATATGAGGGAACATTGTAACAGAAAACCATTGCACTCCCCCGCTCCGCCTGAGTAGGGCGCTGGTCGGGCCATGGGACTGGAAGGAAGGGCCGAAGAAGAAACTGTGGAGGCGGAAGTGCTCGGTGCTGGTGGTGCGTTGGAAAGTGGAGCTGGTGGCTGTAGAATCCGCTTCAACTGGTCCACCAGCTCTTGAAGGTGATCGGGGGTGCTCATGTTGTCGTCGTTATGGGTCCGGGCTTCTGTTATGAAGCGGACAGGAGACAGAGGTAAGGAAACGTTAGGGTGTTTATTAAATGACAACAAGGAGCACATGAAGGATAGCCAGGAGGATCAGGAATGATGTTGGGGTCTTTTCCTCCGTGGCTGGGTAACAGGAATACACGAGGATGGACAGCACACACCAGATACAGCTGACAGAGGATGACACAGACTTGGAAGGACTGGAAGACAGGACGATTCGGGAGGACCAGGAAGACTAGGAGGAATACAAAGAGAACAGGTAAGTAAATCGTGTGTTTTAGCTGAGGATGACTACGCTGAGTGGTCGCTCAGTTGTCCGCTTTCGTCGAGACGAGCCCGGACAATGAGCGACTGGAGTGCTGTGCTTTTATCTGGTGCTCGTGAATGTGATGCAGCTGTGTGCTCATTAGAAGTCAGGTGATGGTGATCTTCGTGAGTGGGGGTCGTGAGAGCCTGACCAATCCATGACACGCGCCTCCACTGGAAATAACAAACTTGCAAAAAGACGCAATATGTGATCGACTCTATAAGCAGCTACGCTTCTCTTCACATTCAGAAGGTATACCTTTACTCCTGATCCTGCACTAAAATCGAATTTAGCCTGTTTAGCCTGAGTTGGGCCACCGCGTTTTTGGGTGCCGGTGTCCTCCCTAGTGACAAGTATTGTCATAGAATGCTTTCTGTTCAAGTGCTTGAAAAAGTTGCTGGTCGAGTTAAAAGCAGTGGAAAGTTCTTTAGAGACTGGACATAGGCTGCTTTTCACATCAATATTTTAGTTTTTACGCTCAATGAAATCAAAGTAATGCTTGTATTTCCAGAGCAACCACTCTGGCCAGAAACCATTTCAGCTCGCATTGTGCAGCAATTTAAATGTGCTTGCTTGTTAACTACAGCGGAAAATGTTATCTAAAAGAAGCATTTTTTCTTCTAAAAACTATATTTGTAACATAAGTAAAGCAATTACATTGACTTCAATCACTGAAATCAAATTACACAAATTTAAAATGTAATTTGTTACATCACTGCGTTCCCCAAAAATGTAATTAGAAAACAGTAACATGTTACTGTGAAACGTGTTACACCCAACTCTGGTAAATAATATAAGGACTGTCACAAGTTGCCACTGCTCAAAACTGAACAAATGTGCGAATATAAAACCAACTTTACCTTAAAAAATATTGCCTTTAATTTCATTTTTGACCATCGCCAAAAAGATATTAAAATCAATCAAACAATATCCTGATCCAGCCCGGAGTTCAGACTTTGAGAAGCCCTGATCTATGTAAATGTATAACTAATTAGAGCTGCACGATTCTGGGAAAATATCCGATATGTGATATTCATGTTGAGTGATAACAATATTTCTTAGGATATAATTAACCTGCAAAATGCTATTTTATCAACAGTTCTGAAAATATGATTTCTGTTATGATCATACTAAAATAAACAGGCAATAGATATTTTTCTCAGCTAATTAAATAAACTATGTCAAGGTGCAGACATTTAGATTTTAAGACACCACGAATGACTGAAAATCTTAGCAGAAATGCTGATTCTTATTGGCTGTTGTCAATTCCTCGCTTGTCTCCCGGCATTATTTTTTATTTTCAGCTCTAGGTTCACCTAACAGCACCTTCTGAATGGGAGGTGGAAATGAAGAGAGTAAAGGCCCCATCTGATTGGTCAGTTTTTGGATAAACAACCTATGCATGCAAAAAAAGAAATGCTTGGCACATAAAACTAATTTATTTGTGGATATTCCTTATACTTTTATCGCAATCATTTTTCAATATATTGTGCAGTCCTATAAGCAATAAGCACCTCTTTTCTGTTGTAGTTTGCTTTGGTTTTGCTCAAAAGCGTGTGAATGTGTGTGGAGAGACAGATCTCTGAGTTGTGCAACAGGTCATCAGTGTCTAACAGCATGACTGCAAACTGACTAATGAAGTCTCCCAGCAGTGCTGTAGTGCTGACTGGAGCATAAAGCCATTAAGCGTTATCCCAGTGTCCTGTAGAGACTGACCGTGTTGCCTGGCTGCCGTGAGCGCAGAAGTGTGAACTTGCTGTGGTTTTTTTTGCTCCTGCTTTTGGCCTTACGAAGCTCCTCAGACTTCTCATAGTCTGTGAGATCCACCACCTCCTGGATTTTCTTCTCATCTTTTACCTGCGGGAGAAAGTACATATATGATTTCAGCACTTTTTGGTACATATTTTATTTACTACACAATACGATGTGAAACGATGTGATACGATATGATACATCGATACACCTTTATTGTCAGACTTGGATCTAAAAATTTTCTAGCATAACAGCAACATGCATAACAGCAACTTGCATAACATCTATGTTAAGCTGTTTGGACACAGTTTACATTGTGAGCTACAGAAATAACTATATACTGTATAACATAATAGACTAAAGCTGCCCTAATTGAAGATAGTATATGCTGGAAGAAATGATTTACGTTTTATGAAATAATACTGATTGTGACCTAGTTAATATCAGATACTAAACCATAATTATAAACTTTTTAAATGTGCAATAAGAATTTCAGCCCCTGCACAAAACATGTCACAGCAACAAAGACAAACACAGTTGTGATTATGTGATGAGTTGTAATAAAAAGAAAGAGTTATGATTATGAATGTATTGTGGGAAAAATTAGGCTGAGACATTTAAATAATTTTTAAAGTAAATACAGATTAATGAAACTTATGAAATTCCCGAAACATTCATTTATTCATTTTCCTTCAGCTTAGTCCATTTATTCATCAGGGTTTGCCACAGTGGAATGAACTGCCAACTTATCCAGCATATATTTTACATATATAACCTTCCAGCTGCAACCCAGTACTAGGAAACATCCACATACACACTCATTCACACACATACACTATGGCAAATTTAGTTTATTCAATTCACCTGTACCGCATGTCTTTTGACTGTGGGGGAAACCAGAGCGGAGGAAACCCACTCCAACACGGGGGGACAACATGCAAACTCCACACAGAAATGCCAACTGACCTAGCCAGGACTCGAACCAGCGACTTTTTAGTTGTGAGGCGACAATGCTGACCACTGAGCAACCATGTCACCCTTTGCCAAAACAATAATTGTGATATAAAACATCTTTTGTATATAAAATAACTTGTTTCTTATCAAGTCTTACCATAACTTACTTTCTTATCTAAAGGGAAAACTTGCCTTTCATTATTTTTCTAAGCAAATAAATATACGTAGAGCAAAATAAAACATAAGTGAAATATCATTGCAGACTGCAAATGCAATTAAGCTGAGAGACGAGCCTTTTGATGACATTAAATTAAAATAAACACTGACACTCCATTAACAAACAGTGAGTATGTTTACATGGATATCAGTAGTCAAATTATTTGCCTTGATCTGAATAAGACAATAACATGATTAAAGTGTTTACATGAGTTGCTTTTTTTAAAGTTCCTTTCATGATCGCGTCTTACATGTTATAGCACATGATTTGATTAACTTCATTGCGTCACCACACTATTCATGTTTCCTCCAGAGTTTCGTGTAATTTCAGGTGTTTCATTTTTAATTTGTCGACTTTAACTGCAGTATCCCACTTTTTTGCATGCCCCCGTGACAAATGAGATATTGGATGCAAGTATGAACTGTTGGAAGAGTGTTGTTTTAATGGAATTTGATACTGCAAGCCATATGGGGGAAAACTCGCATTTCACGGTGTATGTGTCTGTGTTCTTCTCTGATTCGGTAGGTGCAAAGAATAGTGTCAAACAGCTGTGTGTGTGTGGACTATCCAGTCACAAAACGCAGCGAGAAGTCCTTCTTTATGGTAATAGTTTGATTAAGGTGTTTACACGTCTGTACTGCACTTCAATAATGCGACTAAAATCAGCATACTCCACAAGTCTTAATTCGATTTCTCTTTATTATGACCTTAATTGGATTAAATTAATTAAAAAATCGCTGTTTACCACTGTTATGGTAGACTCTTCATCAGAGTATTGTCATAATAGTATTAAAATCAGATTATTGGTGTTCAAAACGTACTCACTGATAATGGAACCATTAATGAAATCATTTCACCCATATTTTGACATTGTTAAAAATGTTATCTGACACATGAAAGTAGTGGTGTTTAACGATTAATCGTGGCTAATCGCAAACAAAATAAAATGTTCACATATTAATATTTAGAATTTTATTAAGTTTAACTTTTTTTTTATTCTTACTTTTATATAAATATTTTGTGTAAATATAAATAAACATTTGTACATTTATATAAAAATATACATGGATGTTAGTATATATATACAGTTGAAGTCAGAATTATTAGCCCTACCAAACCCACCTCTCCCCCCCTTTTTTTTTTTTTTTTTCTTTTTTAAATATTTCCTAAATGATGTTTAACAGAGCAAGGAAATTTTCCCAGTATGTCTAATAATATTTTTTTTCTTCTGGAGAAAGTCTTTTTAAGGTCAAATATTATTAGCCCCTTTAAAGCTATATTTTTTTCGATAGTTATACAGAACAAACCATCATTATACAATAACTGGCCTAATTACCCTAACCTGCCTAGTTAACCTAATTAACCTAGTTAAGCCTTTAAATGTCACTTTAAGCTGTATAGAAGTTTCTTGAAAAATATCTAGTCAAATATTATTTACTGTCATCGTGGCAAAGATAAAATAAATCAGTTATTATAAATGAGTTATTAAAACTATTTTGTTTATAAATGTCTTGAAAAAATATCTCCATTAAACAGAAATTGGGGAAAAAATAAAGAGGGGGGCTAATAATTCAGGGGGGCTAATAGTTCTGACTTCAACTGTATATGTGTGTGTGTGTATATATATATATATATATATATATATATATATATATATATATATATATATACACACACACCGTTGAAGTCAGAATTGTTAGTTATTTTTATTTCCCAAATTCTGTTTAAGGGAGAGATTTTTTCAACACATTTATAAACATAATAGTTTTAATTACTCATTTCTAATAACTTACATATACATACAAAAAAATGACGTAAAAGCATTACATTGTTATTATGTTAGGTAAAGTTATTTTGTATGCGATTAATCTCAAATAATTGTTTAACAGCACTACAAAAAAGCAGACAATTTAATTGCACGGAATACATTTTTTCGGCCCAACGTGTCCCGATTTACTGATTGCACTGTGTGTCCTTACAGTATTTACCACTTGTGTTAATTCAAAGTGCACATTTTTAGGGTATACAGTGTTTGAGCCCTGTGTTTAGTTTCGACCAGTTGTGTCAGTAACATCAGTAAAAGACATCCAGATGAGCAACAGTGCTGACTTTTAACTGGGACAGACGTCAAAACATAGCTAGTAAACATCATTGAGCAAAACATGAAAGAAGAGAGCCTTTTAACCCAGATTCACAGTGAACATCTGGGTCTGATTTGGTATCACCTGCCAAAAGTTCTCATTAAGTCATAATCAATTTCCATTAGCACTAAACTGAGGACCAAAAAACAGCTATCTATCAACACAAGGCCACATCTGGACCTGTGCTGTAGCCCAGAGCTGCTCAACAGTGCAGTGCTGGCATCACACCCAGTGCAACATGGGGTGTCACCACAGGGAATGGCTGTACAAATAGTACATCTACTGTTCCAGCAGTACAAAGACGACAATTAACTGGCAATCTGATCCAGTCCTTTTTTTGCAAGAGAGGACAGTCAGAGCACAGTACATTTGCACTCAAAAACCAGACATTAGAACTATTCAATGCTATTAGATTCAAGATTATACTCAAGTTTGCTTGCTGTGACTTTTAATGCACAAAATAGTGAATCAAAAGGAGGCTTAAAACGATCCATTTGAAGTAAAATGGGGCGTGATACCACATTAAAGCTTTATTTGAGGATCTTTCTTTCAAACGCATTAGCTGTAAAATGAGCCTGATGGATCTGGGGACGAATCTGCCACTGTAAAAGTCTGTAATCCGAGACCATGCTGAGAAAAAAAAATCATTGAATGAATGTGAACTTAAGCACTACTTTTGCTCTTTGCTGTTTTAAACTGAGTAGGAGCAGCTTTGAGTCTAAATGAGTGCTTATATATTAATTTAACAGCATGTTTTTATGCTTTATTTAGACTTGACTATTCAAACTGCCTGAGCTGGCAAATGCTCAAGCAACAAGGCAATTTTCGCCTCGGTCACCTTTTTAACTGCAAATAAAGTGTGTCATCTATATTTAATACTATGTACATTAAGCTTTAAACAGGCGCTTCATTTTGCGGAGGACACACACACACAGCGCGAACACACAAATAAATAGCATGCTAAAAAACCAAAAAACAGTCGGAGAAAAAGGTTTGACAAACCTTCCTCTTTTCAACAGCAGGAGCAAAAGGAAACAAGTGCTACTGTGAGAATAATTTCACAGTCTTGCCATGCTGTCTGATATGCACTCTGTAATCATGCTTCTTTCTGTTATGTAACTAAAGCTGTCTAGAGCCGTAAACAATATTTTTGTCATGTGTGATGTTAGAGAAATGTTCCAGGTTCAGAAAAAAACAACCTCTACAAACAGCATCTGTGGCGTGCTGTTGAATGCTAGAGAAAATCAGTTTGACGCAAATTTGTGTTTACAGCAATGCCATTATAAGGGCAGTCAAAAGGGAAATGTTTCTAAACTACAATGGCTTTAACACTACTTTACAGTTAAAATAGTAGGATTTGAGTACTTAAATAGTTTATAGTATTGGCAGTTTTAAATATATACAATTATTGGTCCCACTTTATATTAAGTACACATCAAAATATAAATACAATGTACTTAATATGTTTGTGTATTGAAGAACACATTTGGTGCTTCTGAGGTGGGATACGGGTAGGATCAAGGCTGATTTATACTTCTGCATCAAGCGCACGCGTATGCTCCGGCGCAGCCTTCACATGGTCATAGCCCTCACATAGCCCTCGCCGACATTGTAACACACCTCTCAAAAAATTTAACTACAAGTCGCAATGGCACGTATCGCAAGCTTTGTGATTGGTCGGCTTGGTAGTGGTGACGAGTGTGGGCGGCGCTGAGAGCTGCGAGCCCGATCGAGCATGTGTTTACCGTAGATATTTACATTAGATGCCGTCTACGCTTTTGATGTCTATTGGAAGGAATGCGTCAATAGAGCCGCTGTTTTAGTACAGGGTAGCGCTTCTTTGAAATGAATGTGAGACCAAGGTGCAGACTAGCCATCCAGAGCCAGAGATATGTACACATATATACATATATCTATAATCTGGAGTTTGGTTAGTATGCAAATATTTTTTTAATTTATGAAAAATATCATTTTACATCACTTTTGTACATCGATGGATAAGTGACTGCATGGGCATTCCTGACAAAGAGCTTATGTTTGTGTTCATGGAAATGTATTATCCTCCCTCCCTGTTAAATTTGATCTAATCCGTGTCCTGAAACACACCCCCTTTCCTGCTTTCACTTCTTATACTAACGGAGGAAGCGATTAGTTTGTGTATGAATCCCTGTTATGAACGACTTGTTCACTTAGCTGACAATAATACAAGTTTCTGGCACCACAGCATCTTGTTGTCATATTTCCTTTACATTGTTTGCTTATTTTGTTAAACAAAACTAGCATAAGCCTAATATTTAGTGTGAGTTGGTGCTACTCTGCCTTATGGTCAGTGCAGTTAGTGACTGTATTATCATCAATACTTGTTGAGCACAGTAGTTCATAACATACAAAAACGTAAAAAACTAAATCTTACCTATGAAATGTTCTACCTTTGTGCTTTGTTTTCTTTGTTTGCTCATTACTACACCCGTACACAGCACTAAAGTCCAGCATCTTCACAATGGCTTTAGTCTTGACTAGTGCGGCTGAATGACATTGGTCCTGGGAGCACTGTACAAATGTGGCAGCGCTATCGGCGCATGCTTAGGGTCTGTATGTGATATCTAGTGTATATATCAATGAGTGTTTACAAGTGATGAGTCCCATGAAGGAGTTCCAGTTGTAACCTTTTGTTTTGTGTTTACATTATGATTAGGCCCACACGGAATCTGTGCACGCAGATTTCCGCCGATTTTTGGCCCATCATTAATTCTGTTTATTTACTTGTGTAAATGTGTGTAAATCTATATTTATTCAGTAATTTATTTAATTACATGAATATTTTTGACTAATATAAAAATGTTCATCTGATTTATGTACAATGCAGTTTGTAAAGTAATATTTTCTGTCTTTTAGTAGATATATTATATGAGAGACTTTCTTTGTTTACCAAATGAAGTGAATCTAATTGGATTTGCATTTTAAACATTAAATAAAAGTTAAAAAGACATTATTTTTTATTTCACGTATTAAGGTTTTAGTTATGATACTCCCAAAATAATTTAGCAGAAATCTGCAGATTTTTACCAAAATTCTCTGCAGAAATAGAAAAAAATGTCCGCAGATGCCGACTGGTCCTACTTATGATTAAAGCTGTTGCACATCCTCCAGTTCCCACCTCTGAATGAGCGAGTTTGAGCTACTTGTACATTAAGGTAGCGTTCAGAAAAAAACAAAACACCCGACAAGAAACTAGACACAGAGGAACATAAACACTTACTGCCAACTAGTGTTTCGGAGGTGTTATTGCAAAGCAACACAAACAGCAAGCAGAAGTATAAATGCATGACTACACGCAGGGCAGGCGTTGTGAGTCACGTCGATCTCTTGACGCAGAAGTATAAACCAGCCTTTAGGGACAGGTTTGGTGGTCTGGGTAAGTTTATGGGTGGGTTTTGGTTTTGGTGTAAGGGATGGACCAACAGTGTAATTATAAATGTATTTACAGAAATTAATTACAGATGTAATTACATACAATGCAAAAACAATGCAATTATTTACACAATAAATACATTGTAACAAATTATTCATTTCAGTGTAAGTACAGTACATATTAGTTATAGCAACTTAATATAAAGTGGGACACAATACTCATAAAAAGTCTTGGGTCAGTGGCCATTACTCTAGTCTTTAGTGTCAGATAATCCTTCAGAAATCAATCTACAATGCTGATTTGGTGCTCAAGAATCATTTCTGATTATCAGTGATAAAACAATGTATTTTGTGGAAACTGAGGCTGCGTTCCAGTCCACGTTTAGACACACACTCACAAACCTCCCTTGTTCCCTCAGGGGAATCCCTGCCTCAAATCAACCAGCATTCCATTTCATCAAGTAAATGAGGGAAGTTTACACTGACATACACTTGATCCCTTGATTTTGACTGAGGGAGCGAGTTGGCTTGATATGTCCACTCCAGCACTTATATGTGCCAGAATGCAATGCATTTGGGATGTCACAACAATCTAGTTCCCAAGTGCTCAAGGGTTTAGAGCATTCCATTTAAACCCTTTCAGATGTTCCACCAGTAGCGGACACTTGTGTGACATATAAATCTGAGTGAATGAGATATAGGGAAGTTTGAAAGTTTAAAAATTGAAAGTTTAAAAATTGGATCAGAATGCAGCCTGAGATGCATTTATTTTCTGTTAGCTGTAGGGCAAATATTATGATATTTTGTTTTTCTGCGATTATGCATTGCGTTATGAATATAAGTTCAACCAGGGATGATTTAAACAGCTCTATTTGGAAATATTTCATTCGTTTAGATAGATTGGAATGAAGTTTTTTACTATGCAGTGCATTTGCATAAATCAATTACAAAATACAACAGTGGAAAGATAAAAGTGAAATAAACAGAGCTTCATGGTTTTAACAGTATCTAACAGTCTAACAGTATTCAGGTACAGAAAACTGAACAATCAAACATAAAATATCATGGTCCTCATTGTATAAATTATTTAAAAATATTAATATCTTTATCTTTTAATCTTTAATGAATAATCTAATCCTGCAATGTGACTGTTGTGGATACGCACATTGCAATATCGCTGCTCAAACGATATATTGTGCAGCCCTAGTGTCCTGGGTGTATAGAAAGAACAACATTTATTTTAAATGTAGATTTTTCTGTAATGTAAATGTCACTTATGATGATTTTAATTGCTAAAAATAACATCATACTAACCCCATATTTTTGAACAGTAGTGTTTATCGATAGATGTATTTTATACTGAAATACTAAGATACAGAACCGGTTGAAAATGCAAAACATGTGCTCATATACTCAACAATTAAACTGCATTCTGTAGAATTTTCTCTTTTTCTTTTATTTAGAGAGCAGGTGAACCATTCACAGTGTTCGTTTCATGTTTCACTGTCTTTCAAAGAACCGATCAAGTTCTGAATTGAGCTATTCAATTTCATATTTGCTTTCGCCGTTAACCATCTAACCTTTCATAAATGTCAATCAGAACCACAAACTCTTGCAACAGAGGTGGCGTCATTGCAGAAGCCAAATACCCTGAAGAGGAATTTGAAATGAATGCTCTCTGGCAATGTGTCCCTTTGGCCCACACATGAAAAATTCACTGTAAGAAGTGTAAATCTGTCAATGAAACGGCAAATACTGATTTATGATATAAAAGCTGCATGAGAGAACTTGCAGGGTAAAAAAAGTATGTTGTACAAAATATACTGTTACTTTAACTTATTAAAACAAGTTGATGTTTTAGATTAACTTTAAAAGTTATATAAGAGGTCTTAAGACTATAAGATCTTGACAAAATTACTCATGAAGTTATTTATTTTACAATTGTTTTTACATTTAAAGGGACAGTTCTCTCAAAAATGACAATTATATCTTCATGTATTCTCCCTCATGTGGTTTAAACCTCACAAATAGTAAGATGAAAATCACTATGGAAGTCAATGGATATCAGCTACAAGCATTCTACAAAATAGCTACTTTTGTGTTTAACTGAAGAAAGAAACTCAAATATGTTTTGATCAAGAGAAGAGTGAGTAAATAATAAGAGTTTATCCCTTTTTACGCATAATATTAACATGTAAGTATAAAGGATGTGGATGGCAGCTATGATTTTGATCATAATCTATGTGTTCTGGTACAACATAAGCATTACATTTACATTAATTTAGCAGACGCTTTAGTCCAAAGCCACTTACAATTGAGGAGGCATTCAGCGATTCAACAAGAAGATGCAATACTCACAAGAAGTGTTAGTTATACAAAGCAACGTAATTGTGCTCAGAGAATTTAGCGCTAGAATAACGGTGCTTTCACACCTGTAGACCGATTGTCCGAAACAGGGATTAAAATTGTTACATTGTTGCTCTTTGTTCTTGGTTTCTAAACGGACCAAAATAGCTAAAACAAGTCACGTGAGAGTAAACTCTCCTCACATTGGTCAGAGTTCCATGGTTTACTTTCCAGAGTCCCGCTCAGCTGTCATGCATCTTTATTTTAATTAATGACGACGAGAAATAAGACATTATAAGAGAAAAGCTGCACTTTAGTTTTGAATGGTGACACCCACAAACATCGTCACCAAATATAAATCAGAGGTAAGACGTTCTCATACTGAGCCGTTGGCTAGAATTATGCATTACAGGCTTTACATTATAGAGAAAAATAACAGATAAACCAACGAATCCTAACGAATAAACAGCTCGCGTTAATAGTTGCTTTCACTTTCGTATTTAACATGAAATGCACATTTACCGGTTGGAATGATGACATCCCACCCTACTCATAATTCTCTCTTCATATAGCCATATGCCTATTACATATCTATAATTAGTCTACCTTTATTACTGTGTAATTCCATACAAAGTGTGACGTTGCCTGGTTGGTTCCTGTCACATGACTCGTGGTTCGCTCATGGCACTCTGTAAAGTTTAGATTTTTTTCAACTCGCTGCACCTGGAAAACGTGAGCTTGACGTATCACATGTGCATCTCTTCCTACTTACTACCTGCGTGTCTCCATTTGAAATAACAAAATTGAGCACGCAAAAGATGCTATATGTGAAAGTCCCCTTTTGTTGATTCACAATATCAGACCTGCACATTGCAAGACCTTGTTTGTGGTTGAAGTTAAATTAAAAAATAAATACTTCATGCGGGTCTATCAAAAAAGTCCAGCGAGCCGCAAAATGCCCAGGTCTGCCATAACATGTTTTATTGTGTAATGATTCAGATTCCATATTTCAATTTAAAAGTGCATTTTTAAAAAACTTGTGCAAGTAAACTAGTTCAAAGCATTTTAGACCCTGTTTACATCTGTATTTAGCATCACCCACTTATCAGATTGGGGCGAAAAAGTATTTTAGACTCCAGCAGCTACAATCAAACTAAAGGCAGACTGAAGATGTGACTTTTTTTGTCAACATTTATTTTAGCTCAGCTCTGACCACAACAGACTTGCAGCCATTTTGTGTCGTGACCCCTAAGCTGAGAACCACTGTCGTAAAGTTTATAATTACAGTCTAACAAGCTTTTAATTTTGAACTTTTTGATGCTATTTCTTTTCAAACTGCTGTTCCAGAGTAAAAGCAGCCTGCAGCTAACAGGAATTTCTCACTGCAGTGCTTTTGAATGCTTTGGAAGAAGTTGCAATTGCAGCAATAATCATCTGACACAGTGTGACCAAAATCCCTTGTGATGCTTTGCGGAACAGAAGAATATGCTTTAAGAAATCAGGCAGTGAAAAGAAATGGTTTGATGACTATACAGGGCACAGCAGCCTCCAATGATCTCACTTTCCAGCAAGCGAGTCAGAGCAGTGCCGGTCTTGACATGTGAAATGATTCATTCGTTGATTTCATTTGGCACTCACTTGTGTTAATGTAGCTGAACGACTGCGCCTCGCTACTACTTTAGAGAACGCAGATGCCAAACGTAAAAAGAAAAAAAGTCTTTCGTTTGGACTTATGTGACATATAATGTGTACAGAAAAGTCTGTAGACATATTACATCCCATTTAGGAATCTGATATATTGCAGTATATGCAAATTACGTATATGATATACTGCGGGGAAAATAAGTATTGAACACATCATGATTTTTTCTCGTATTTACGTATTTAATTATTTTTATAAAAGGCTTTTTTTGGTGATGGCAGCTTAAAGACGCTTCTCATGTGGAGAATGAAGTCAAATGAATTGCTCAGGAGGGAGTTTTTCACAGACTTCAACAGGTTGTAAAAATCTTGATGGTTCTGTGGGTCTCGTCTATCAAATCTGATCTTTATTTTGTATTTTATACTGGATATAAGTCAGGTGATTGGCTGGGCCATTTAACAGTTTGATTTTCTTTCTCTGAAAGCATTTGAGAGTTTCCTTGGCTGTGTTTTGGATCATTGTCTTATTGAAATGTCCACCCTGGTTTCATCTTCAACATCCTGCTAATATAGATGTTGGACTAAAGCAGCTGATATTAATTTACAATAATGAAGGGCAGAGGGTTGCTGAAGAACTACTGAGCGATTTCAGCTGCTGTCTGGGCTTTCACTGACTTTCTACAGTTTCCTTTCTTCATGTGTTCAACACTTCTTCCCAGCGCCATTTAATTTTATTTCACATAACTTCATTTGTAAACGAATTAGATTTGTTTTTTTTTATACTGTATATGGATTTCTTTGGTAGCTATCAACCTTTGGTAGGTGGAATTCCAGGAGTTTTCCAGGAGACAGAACAATACGGGAGATGGGCAGGAGATGGGTCTGAAATTTGGGAGACTCCAGGGAAAAACGAGAGTGTAGGGTGAATACTTATTGGAAAATGGAAACACTGTGACGTCAATGCTGTCGTAGGATTATCATTATAAGCAAGCAAACCAGATGAGCCAAGGAGGAAAGGACACTGTAATAGAGGAAGTGATATGTAAGAACAAGTTGTCCCCAGTACATGCACATCTACCATCTATACATGTGGAACCAAAAAAGCAGAAGAACAATACAAGATGCTTTCAACATAAAGACCACAGTTTCCATATATGGCCGTGAGTGGGCAAATAAGACACAAACAGCTCTTGTCTTCTTCTGCTTTCATGCTGAAGTGGCATTTATGGTAAAAGAAGTTCTTTAGTGACGTGAAATAATGATTTATTGGAATCGCAAACGAGAGATAAATTACAAGAATAAGTGAGGCGAAGTGGGGAAAAGCTCTCCTTCTCTGTTAGCTCTACATCTGCCACATCAACAGTCAGGAATCTGACCCCAAACAACACAACATCTGCTCCTGAGAGCAGTTCTGTAAGATTTTTTTTTTTCCAGGATGCATTCTTAGCTTAATGCCGTCCTTCAGTCTCCTATCACCTGACTGAAATATGCCAATTTGATTTAAGTGGAATCACAAACAATGAACAGCCTGCGGGTTATTAGTGCTGCTCGCTATTGCACATACCTTTTGGAATTTCTAGAAACCACATAACCCTGCAGAATGTTAAGGGAAGGTGTGCTTTTTACTTTTCAAAGCAATTTAATTTAAAATGTGCAACAAAGCTAAATAAATTTACATTAAGTGTGAAACCTGAGCAACATCAATAGGATATAAAGACAATTCAGGCCATCAAAGTCACACGAAAAATATAATAAATATAAAAAAGTAATTTATCAGTGGAATTTATTTATCAATGGTCGCCACAGCGGAATGAACCACAAACTATTCCAGCATATGGTTTTACGCAGCGGATGCCCTTCCAGCTGCAACCCAGTACTGGAAAACATCCATACACTCTCACACACACACATTCATGCACTACGGACAATTTGGTTCATCTAATTCACCTATAGCGCATGTCTTTGGACTGTGGGGGAAACCGGAGCACCTGAAGGAAACCCACACCGGGTAAACACAGGGTAAACATGCACTAACCACTGAGCCACCATGCCGCCCAATATAAAAAATACAGACTAATAACAAGAGATATAAAAAGTAAAGATATAAAAATATATATAAAAGTAAAGATATAAAAAGTAAAATTATTTTTGGGTAAATTTTTCCTAACAAATTAGCAGAGACAAAAATTCTCAAAAATTATATATATATTTCAATTGTAACTTAATGGTCCTATTGTGAGCGACTAATCTGTATTTTTTATATTGGAATATTTTGTTATCCCTTTAGAATGAACAAGTAATTTTGTAATATTTAGTATATTATTTAATGTCATTTTGAAAACCCATTTTCAAAAATCTACTTTTGTCAGGCCCCTAAAATGCTTCTGTCATGTGAATGAATGACAGAAAAAGTAATTTTTGGAAGAAAACACTGATCAACAACCAAAACAACCAAGTCCCAAACGATATTTAGAGAACTGTTTAATGCCAATAACATATGTGTGTATATATGTAATGTGATTTTCAAGTAGCCTTCAAGAAACCACCTGGAACCAATTTTTTTCAGTATACTGCATATGTTTTCTGCGAAAGATTGTATGAAATATGTGTTTAGAAATCAAGGGACAACATTTTAGGGCTAGAAGATATGATCAATATTGATATTTATTGACAGAACACCATTCTCAATGTTGATAAAAAAAATATTCGGTATGTAGTTTCAGTGTTTTCTCTAGGATTTTTTCCAGCTGTGGTGGCAGACTCTGTTGAGCCATTTACGCAGATCTACCAACTACTTGTGGCGTTATTTCATTGACAGATGTCGTGAGCACAGTATTAAGTATTAATCTCTGTGCTTGAGCGCCGATTTCCTCTGCTCGTGCACAAAACTTCTTGCGCGCCCTCAAATATACGCTTCTCAAGTGCAGATCTTCTTGTGCGTTCTCAAATAAACGCTGATGAAGTGTGATTTTAGCGCGTTTATGTAACGAGTATGTCTCCAACATTTATTAGATTTGCAAGGAATATTTATGAATGTCTCCAACAGACCTACAGAGCGGCATTAATGCGTCCTGAAGTAAAGTGAAACGGCTATAAACTCCAGCAAGATAAAGTCATTGTATGCAGAACCATAGACTTTTAACTATAAATAAAGTATAATTATGGAAACTGTGTTCATCATAACTGAAAGCTACATCGTGTTTGCGGGCCTCACACATCACGCACCTGTCAGTCAGTCAGTCAATCAGTCAGTCAGTCAGTCAGTCAGTCAGTCAGTCAGCCCACAAAAGGGTTAAACAAAGGGTTAAAAGGTTAAACAAAGAACGCACAGCACTACTACGATTACAGAAACGTTTGCGCTGTTATAATTCACTTACATTTTAATACATTTTTGGTGCGATTAAAACCCGCTATTTTCAAAAAAACGACCGAATGTTTAAAATGAGAAGCTGTAATGTAGCCGTGGCGGGATGAATTTTGGTGTGGCGCTCTGCCATGGACGAATGAATGTAGCGGAAACCATGAGTTTCGTTATGAAGTGCTATAGTTTTATAAAATTGTGGCTGCTGAGTGCGCACCTTCATATTAATACCAAAAAGCTTAGGGTGTAAGTTTGTAATTTCCAATGAAGGCGTGATGCATTGGAGCGACTTGCACATGTTGTTCAAGCACCACACAAGTGATACGTGCGTGTTTTCCAGCCGCACCTAGTTGAAAACATCTGAACTTTTCTGAATGCCGCAATTCATTTAGATAGAATTAGCCAGTCTGCTTCACATGGAATATACACATTTCAGTAATAACGGCAGAATAATTACCTCAGACAAACACAGCGCACCCAAACACTGCAGTGCTTTTTACTTTTATCCACAAACTTGCATCAGAGCAGCAGCAATGGTTTCTCCATTTGTCATCCTCTAAGAAAATGCTTGATGGTCGCTTAGTTACAAGAGACACCAGGGGTGCGTGAGCGCAAAGCTAATTGTAACAACACATGCAAAAATGAGTGCCATATAGCAGCAGTGAGGTGATTGTAAATAAAAAAGGATGTAAGGATGTCGCCAGAGTGCCTTTTTGGTTTCTTTTCTTGTGCATCCCAGCCACTAGCTCCACATATGAAATAGTTTTTAGCAAAGGGGGTAATATAGTCATTCAACTTCACAACTTGTTATGTTGCAGTATGTATTTGAATAATGATGGTTAGTTCCTTTACTTAAAAGCTCAGATTTGATTAACAGAATTTGTTTTGTTTACAGAGCTTGAGGTTTACTGTATCATTATTATTGACACCTTACAGATCTTGATCTACCTTTACTATTGCACACACTTGGTAACATTTTATTTATCACGTTTAAGAGTCTCTTAAACACTTAGGTTTATTTTATTATAAAGAGATCAGATATTTTAGTTTAAATATTTGTGTATTTGATTATTAAAGCCATTTGTCTTAATAATGTTGGTAAATTAAAATAAAGTGGTTAAATAAAAAAATCTTAATATTGCTAAATGTATTGTTAAAAACAATACAAGATATTGAAACATGATATCTTGTTTTTTTTTTGCAATATAAAAAAAATCTTTTTCAAATGAGCTACTCATTTAGCACTAGCGACAGTACAGTATTAAAAACTAAATGTATGTTCGAGAAATATATTTAATCACCTAAGGCTGGGATATTCATAATGCCTTATAAATACGGGGATCGCTTTGACATTATCTCCTAGGAAACATGATACCAAAACAACAGCATCGGATCATTAAAATCTGTTGTCCGTCTAGACAGCTGGAGAGAAACATCTAGACGACAGCATGATGAAACCTCAGTCTGTTAAGCACTAAAAGGGTCAATCCTCCCTCTGAGCTGTGAGCCAGATCCCATATGCTGCCTCGGCATTGTTTGATCTGATGCTGAGCACAGCAAACAGTCTTCTGCGTGACCATGACTCAACCTCAATCCTGCTTTCCTTCCCTTCGTCCTCCCACACTGCAGTAAATCAGCCTCGCTGCTGAGAAAAAAAGCCTCTTTTCTATTGCTTCATGCTTGCTGAACTTGTTAAACGTCTCAGAGAAAACTGTTCATCCAGAAGTGAAGGGGACCACCGTATGGAAAGCACATGCTGACAGTATGGACTTGAAAATGACTGCTGATTGAAGATTTGCATATTGCCGTGTTTGACCATTCATCACATCCATCTGCAGTTGCGTGAAGGTGTTAAAGGGAGAGTTCACCCAGAACTGAAAATTCTGTCATCGTTTACTCACTCTTTACTTGTTCCAAACCTGTTTAAGTTCATTTCTTCTGTTCAACACAAAAGAAAGTTTTTTTGAAGGAAGCTTCAATCCATTGACTTCCATATTATTTGATTTTCCTGCTTTGGATTTTTTCAGTTTTCTTCCAAATATCTTGTGTTCAACAGAATAAAGAATCTCATTAAATTTTGGAACCACTTTAGGGAGAGCAAATAGTACAGTTTCATTTTGAGGTGAACTATCCCTTTAAGCACTATAAAGTCTTGTTTACACTCAATAGTAAGATACAATGTGGATCAAACTAAATACAGTGGTCCCTCGTTATTCGCTGGAGTTCATTTCATTTTCTTCTCGGCTTCGTCCCTTTATTAATCTGGGGTCGCCACAGCGAAATGAACCACCAACTTATCCGGCATCTGTTTTATGCAGCGGATGCCCTTCCAGCTGCAACCCATCACTGGGAAACACATACACACCCATTCACACACACATACACTACGGACAATTTAGCCTACCCAATTCACCTGTACCGCATGTCTTTGGACTGTGGGGGAAACCAGAGCACCCGGAGGAAACCCACGCGAACGCAGGGAGAACATGCAAACTCCATACAGAAACGCCAACTGACCCAGCCGAGGCTCAAACCAGCGACCTTCTTGCTGTGAGGCGACAGCACTACCTACTGCGCCACTGCGTCGCCTATTCGCGGGAGTCACGTTCTAAAAATAACCTGCAATAGGTGATATCCGTGAAGTAGTCCGCTTTATTTTTTTACAATTATTATAGATGTTTTAAGGCAGTAAAACTCCTCACTAAACACATTATACACTTTTCTCAGACAGGCATTAACATTTTTACACTTTTCTCTCTTGTTTAAACACTCTCAAAGTTCAAACCTTTGTAGAAAAATAAGTCCAGTATTATAAAATGCAAACAAAGGTCAAAACCATTTGATCTTCATTTATTCCGTAATGGCGCCCTACAGCTGCATAACTTCTACCTTCCTTTAGCATGTTCAGAAGTTTAACTTTTTGTGCGATTGTTAGCATTTTCCTCTGCCATTTGGGTGCTATCGCAGGTGCCTTTGATGGTGCAGAACTTTCTGACTTAGTGGTTAATTTGTATGATCTCATTCGTACAGTTTAGTACGATTTGCTTATCCCCTAATGACGGTTGGGTTTAATGGCGGCGTTGTGTACCACACCTCCTTTTTAAAATCGTACATTTTCATGCGATTTTAAACGTTGCAATTAGTTAATCGCAAGAGGCAGCATTATGAAATATATATGTATTATTTAATTTCCCCCACCCAGAGCAAATGTGTGACTGCCATCTGTGTGTGATAGTCTTTATTAGCCAATTGAGTGAGCATACTTTCATTCTGCCAAATCAGAACTTTTCAATCTGCCTCTTATCAGCCATGTTAGTTTGCTGAGTGTTCTGTATTTTTATAATCATTGTTTTTTTGTTTTTTTTTGTATAATAAGCTACATTATCTCCCTATTTTCTCCACATAAAAGGGTCATTTTATGTGCTCTAGAGAAAAATTTGTTAAATTTCTGAATATTTAAAAACAGGAGTAAGTTAATATCTTTTCAGGTTCTTTTTTTTTAACTAACACTCACTACATTTTAGCAAAGCTATCATACAGATCATTGAGCTGAATCTTAGCTACAAAATTAAATGGCAAATCAAATCACAAATTCAACATCTGTCAAAAAAATCGCAATTAGATATTTCCCCAAATCACACAGCCTTATCTGAGCCAATAAACTGCCAAAACGTAAAATAGTTACGTTTACTCGTGAGATCAGGCTGGATTTTCTGATATCTGCTGAGCACAAAAGAAGATATTATGAAAAATCATTGGTTAACAAATAGCCATTGATATCAATAATAGGAAAAACTACTATGCAGGTCATTGATTACCGGTTCTCAACATTCTTCAAAATAGCTTCTTTTGTGTTCAACCGACGAAAAAAAAACTGAAAAAGGTTTCCTACAAGTAAGACTAAATGATTTTGGGTAAACTTTTCCTTTAAATGCTGTGGGACAGTGCAGCAAAATCATGGATTCATATTTTACTTTGTTTTACCAAAACAAATTACAGCCAAAATCATAGCTGCATCCTTTTCATTTGCTTGTTTTCCCACAAGCTGTGAAAAAATAGCACGCGCAAAAGGCATATTGGAAAACATATTAATACCAGGTGGAAGCACGTCTCAGCTGACCACTTGTGATCAGATCACTGCAAACACATGTTAATACCAAGTGGAAACAGGGCCTAGGTGTAGCTCTGTGCACCACAGTAAGCCTGACCTAAACAGAAAAATATCAAGGGGACACAGTCACCTAAAAATTCAGTTCCAAACAGTTCCATTGTTTACTCTCCCTCATGTCATTATAAATTTGCATGACTTTTCCCTACTCCATGGAACACAGGAGTTTTTTATTTATTTATAAAGTTCAAACTGCAGTTTTTCATACAGTAAAGAAGAATGACTCACATGAACTACTTGCATAGTCTTTTTTTTTTCTTTTCTTTCTTTTTTTTTTTTTTTGGAGTTTGACAGTTCCTCCTTACCATCTACTTTCATAGATATCAAAAGACATGTATATGATCTATTATTTCAGTGCTGCTACTTTGAGGAACAATTAAGGGAACTTGTGATTCCCTTGATAGAACTATTTGCCAATGCCACTAACTTCCTTTGTCACAGTCAGAAGATAATTTATCATTCATCAATATAATCAGTGTCATATTTTCCTTCTGCGTATGTTATGAATGGGTAAACACCTTGTTTTTTGACTTGGTTAACATGGTTTGACTTGGATCATACTGGATATTTGAGCATTGTTAATTAATATTAAGTAAAGGGGTGGTCCAGGGTGTATTTTTTTATGGCTTGGTTGTGTTTATAAGATGCAAAGCAATGTGTGCTCATGCTTGAAAATGTTATTTTTTCATATATCTTATTTTGATTATATACAGCTACTCTGCTAACGTGAAAAGGACTGTCACATTTCCTAGTTCCTCTGAAAGAGCCCTCAAGAGGCTCTGATTGGTCTGCTAACATAATGTGCTGCGATTTGCGGATAAGCTCCACATCACCAGGAAAAGCATCACGCCTCCACAAGTACATGCTTTTGCGCTGTGTAAATATACTGTCAGTCAGTTTAGCTGTTAGCCGTATCAGTTTGAGCCTGAATCAGACAGAAAATGAAAAGGACACCGCTGAACCTCACGCCTGCTATCTAAAATAACATCTGACAAGTGTCTTTTATTCGTAATAAGCATGTGTAAGTAAAATAAAACATTCACATATCTTTTGCGAGTTGGTTATTTGAGATGTATAACTCAGTTTACGTCCTCGCTACAACATACCATTAACACTAGACACTATGCATGTTATAGATCAGTTTTAACTATTAAAGATATTTACAGGTTGTGGCTCACAATCCACAGCTTCTGCTATTGTGGTTGGAGCTGCTTCTTTGAAGAGTTTTTAGCCGAATTCAGCAGTGAACTGGGAGAGATTCTGGAAGATGTCCTTTGTCAAATGCTAGCTATATATTTTTTATAATTCTCTGGAACATAATTAAAATTAAATTGTGAGCACTTCTCTCTTTGTGTCGTGTCCTTTGAAAGCCCAAATACAGAAATAGAACAAGCTCTGTGAAAATAGCAGTGTTTGGGCGGCATTTGAGCTTTTTCTGCTATAACATTACAGCACCTCTGGCCACGCCCCTTTGCTGCGCGGGGTGTATGTGTGTGGTGAATGCGCGTAACCTGAAGCGTTTGTGATCTCATTAGCCCAGATGTATTTTTTGTAGTCCCCAAACTTTGTTTGCTGTAAGCTTTGCTAAGCCAACTCTGTAAAAGCCAATGTCTCTCTTTGCATTGAACTTTGAGCATATTACATTCAGAGATGTTGTTTATGTTCACACAGCTACATTACACATCAACTAAAGTTTAAAATATGACATTGTAGTGGACCACCCCTTTAAGTAAGTCTATCTGCATGTAGTGATTATTATCAACAAATATTTGTTGTCATTATTATTATTAGTTTTTTATGGTCACACTTTACAAAAGGATCCATTAGGTAATGTCTTTACTAACATAAAAATTAATGAACAATACTTGTACAGTATTTATTAATCATAGTTCAACATGTACAAATTCATATTTAAAATCCAAAGTAATAGTTCATTCTCTATGAGTTAACAAGAACTAACATTGAATGACTTCATTTTTATGAACTAATCTAAACAAATATGAATAGAACCTGTAATAAATGTGTTGTTCGTTAATTGTTAATACATTAACAATCTCATAGAACCTTATAGTAAAGTGTTACCTTCATTTTTAATATTATCCATGGCATGTATAGTTTGAACCTGTTCAGTTTGAGAGAATCATTTCTAAATAATTCTTGATTTCTTTTAATGCACAGTCAAAACCATGCTGTTTTATATTGTTTAAAGTAGCATGGATCGAATTTCCATTTTTGTTTGTGGTTTTCTGGGAGCAGGTCACACAACCCATCCATGCCTTTAAGCAACTGAAGACACATTACTCGCTTTTTCACACACATATTGAAAGCGGTAACGAATATCATTGTAAGTCTGAGCCACAAGCAGTATCCCATCAATCAAATGATGATAATGTGGAGAAAAGCATGAACAGCAATAAATAAAAAATGTCCAAAACGAACCTCTTTTTCAGAAATGAAGAGTTGGTCTCCTTTCAATATAACAAATCGGTTTTTCCAAATTTCCCTGAAAATTCCTTTGCCACAAAACTTGCGAATCCAGCCAGTTTTGTCGGGTTGCACAGGCTGTTGATTGGCATCCTGAGGGCCCTAGAGAGAGAAAATTTAGACATGCCAATGAGACTTCACCTTAGCAGTGAGTTATGATGTAATTGTATGTTTCCAAGCATTGTCTGGGTCTATGATGCACAATATGCTGCTTACAAAGGCTGTTGACTAGGTTTAAGACATAGACGTAATCTCTAAAATAGGGGGAGCCTCTCTTAAAGACAATATCTTTGTCATGTAGATCATATCACATTCCTGCTGCTTAGTCAGATTTCTCACACAGGACAAACACATACACACACCAGTGTTTCCTCAGGGTTTGTTTTTTTACCAGGGTAAAGATCTTGCAGTCTAAACTGAATGTGATGAGCTAAATCGTAGTGTACATAGAAAATAGTGGAAAAAAAGACAAAAATATCTTTCTGTTAAGCCTTTATTCTGTAAAAGACTTTTAATTGCTCATTTATATGCATGTAATTCTGCATATACACATTCTTCGCTGGCTGGAAATTTATTGAAGGTGCCATTTATTATGCTTTTAGCCATTTTGGACAGTAATTTAATCATCTCATTAATAGTGCATGTTAATAGTGCAGTTTGTCGTAGTAGAGGATTAGCATTTTCAAACCATGGGTTCCCTTGGGAACTTCCCTTTGGTTTTTAGAATAGATGTTTTCAATTAATTAATAATTAATTTTTGTTTGGGGGGTAAGTTTTAGTTTTTATACATACAAGCATTTTTATTTCTTAATCCAATTAAAATGCCTTTCTTACACAGATTTCTTTAATATTATCCTCTAGATGACAGCTTCAGTTGTTTCCTGGATATAGTAAGATCTGTTTAGTCAACTAAACAAGCCGAGTTTAACAAATAACCAATGTAAAACTACATTAGCAGTCCAAAATATGTAGGGAAAAAAATTATATATTAAATCTGTGTGAAATCTATGTGAAATCTTCAATAGAATTAAAATGCAATTTAATATATATTAAGCCCAAATAAAATATTTAAAAAACCAACTCTTTCAGAAAGTCTTAAACTTTCAGAAGTCTTAAAGAGCAGTTCTGGATTAAATAAATGCAGCTTTTGTGAACAGAAAAGGCTTTTAACAAATCTTAATGCTTCCAAAGATTTGACCAGAGCTTTCAATTTTTAAACCCAAGTAAATATTAAAAAAAAAAAACTCTTTCAGAAATAGTTGTAAAGAGCAATTCTGGATTACATTTTGTGAGCAGAAGAGGCTTCTAACAAATCTAAATGCTTCCAAACTTTTGACCAGCGCTTTATACTTAATAAACAGCGTATTAAATAACCCAAATTTAATATCTATATTTACTAGCAGGCTGCTAAATACAACCAGTGTATACTATATTTTATATTAAAAAATATGCAGACAAATAGGCCAGTTTTTAAAAGTTCATTTTAGTTTTTAGAATGGATGTTTTCAATTAATTAATTCATAATATTTGTTTTGCTTTTAGTTTTTATATATCAATGCATGTTTATTTTGTATACGATTACTATAGTAAAATGCCTGTCTTACACAGATTTCTGTAATATTGTCCTCTAGATGACAGCTTCAGTTGGTTTCCGTATCTACCCCTAATTTTTCCAAACGTTTGACCAGTGGCATTTATTTGATCAAACATATGTAGTAAATAAGCTGAGTTTAACATATAACCAAGGTATAAATACAATAACAAGTTAGCAACATTTCACAAGTCCAAACTGTGTAGGAAATATATATATATATATATATATATATATATATATATATATATATATATATATATATATATATATATATAATCTATCTGAAAATTTCCATAGAATTAAAATGCAACTTAATATATTTTAAAAATGCAGATTTTGTGAGCAAAAAAGACTTCTAACAAATCTTAATGCTTCCAAACTTTTGACCAGAGCTTTATACATAATAAACAGCATGCTAAATAACCCAAATGTAATATCTATATTCAGTAGTAGGCTGCTACACACAACCAGTGTATATATAACTATATATTTTTAAATTCAAAATACGCAGACAAGTAGGCCATTTTTATTATATTTATTAATATTGTTATTACTATTGTTATGTTATCATCATTCCAATTTGACACATTAACTGTAATTTAACAACTCATACTCAGTTTAATAGAATAACGTCAGAATTGCTCATCCGCTTTTTAATCAACTAACATTACAGTGCGAGAGAATATCGACTTTTACATTTGCATCTGGAACAAGTATTTACGTTTTTATGGAAATGGAATTGTAAAATGTTGCTAAAGATAGTTTTAGTAAACTGAAGCAGTATACATGCTCTGCAGTGGTTCATATACTAGTGCACAAAGGCTCGCGGCGCTCCTCACTGACAATAGAGGGGCTCGGTGTCTTTCTTACCCGCTTTGACGAACTGTTCTTCTTCATGGCTCAATAAAACTACGCTTCCCGACTCTCTCCCTCCACGAACAATCCAGATACAAAAGAATCCACTGAAAATCCTACACTCGAAAACGCCACACGCAAAGAAAAGCGCGGTGTTGAATGAGAGTCGCTCCCCGGTTGTTTCTTTACGCCTCCTCCCGTGAATTTACTCCCATTCAGCGTCCAACGCGCCGGTCACCATTTACTGGTTATTTCGGACAGACCTCAGAAATGTTATGGTGAGTGTGTGTTAGTGGCATCCTCGTGAGTTGTTGGTCCTCTGCCGTCACGCGTGGAGTTCTGGTTGTAGTTGTGTGAGCTAAGAACTTGAGGATGTGTGGTCCCTCTCTTTGTCCTCCACAGCTCCACCTATGGACACCACAATGATGTCACTGGAAAGACTGAGGGGGGATTTGCTGTACTGAAGGGAATGTGCGAAGTTTTTTACAGTCATTTTAGCTTGCTTGTTTATTAGCTATTAATGATCGACATAATAATTATTACATACAAATATTGCATAATAATAATTATTATATGCGTGTGTCTGTATATATATTATTTATGTATATATAAATACACGCATGGATATGTCAGAGAATTACTATAGATAGATAGATAGATAGATAGATAGATAGATAGATAGATAGATAGATAGATAGATAGATAGATAGATAGATAGATAGATAGATAGATAGATAGATAGATAGATAGATAGATAGATAGATTCAAATTCTCTATGAATTTAAATATCTATGTAAATACTATTTGAATCATTTTGTTTTTGCATCGTTTTGTTTATATCTAACTAAGGAATTAGTTAACTTATTAGTTTTTACAAATTAAAGTAGATGGAACATCAAACATTTAAGTTGTCCCCAAAGAACCTCAAGAATTCAGCTCATTTTAAATAGGTAGTATGAACAAGCAGCAAACGTAATTATTTGTTTCTTTTTACACATAATATATATAACACACACACACACATGTTACAGGAAAAAAGTTTTATTTTGGGCTAATCGTAATTAATGTTTGCCCACCACTAAAATACTGTATTTTATATTAAATGCTGTAGTGTTTTTGAACCATAACGTGTTATATAATGTTTACTAAAGTGAACTGATAAACTGTAATAAATACTGTAAAATACTGTAATAAATACTGTATAGGCCTACTTTAGTTTTTACTACAGTTGACTACAGTTTACTACAGTAAACCATTGTGTGTAGTAATACAGAAGTGTAATGAGGCTGTACTAGTGCTGTTAATTATAGAATATCGCATGGCTATCAGCCAATCAGATTCAAGAACCAGACAGAACGTTTGTACAATTAGATAGATAGATAGATAGATAGATAGATAGATAGATAGATAGATAGATAGATAGATAGATAGATAGATAGATAGATAGATAGATAGATAGATAGATAGATAGATAGATAGATAGATAGATAGATAGATAGATAGATAGAAATTAAATATCTATGTAAATACTTTTTGAATCACTTTTTGTATCGTTTTGTTTTTATCTATGAGTTTGTACTACACTGTAAAATGCTGGGTTCCACACAATCAATTTGTGTTGGGACAACATAAAGGAATTAAGTTAACTTATTAGTTTTTACAAATTTAAGTAGATGGATTTTCTAAAAAAAAAAAAAAAAAAAAAAAGTTATTTACTATGCTATGGTTAAAAAAATCTATAGTCTTTACTATAAATTACTGTGGTATTTTTTTCATATGGGTAGTACAATATGTGAGTTTAATAGTTGCGTTTATTTTTCAGTAAGTGCACATGCACTGCAGAGAGTATACTGGGTTATATAAGGTAACTGCATGGGTTGGTTTAGGGGTGGGTTGAGGATTAATCCCTAGTTATGTGTAATTACTGTAAGCGCATAACTACATGCAGAACAGGACTGTTAAATAAAAAAGTGCTACCAATATTAACATTAAATACTAGTAATAACATGTACTTAAAAATGTATTATACTAAGTACATGCAGGTATTCAGCATGTCAAAATTATATATGTTTTAGTTGAGGAGCAATATTTTCCTGCTGGATTTGTTAATCAACATTGGGAAAATGGACAAGACAATGAGGTTTATGAATTGAAAACTTATATTAAATTTTTTTTTAATTATTAATTAGTGAAATAGGAACAGTCAGAAGGACTGTTTAATATTACTGAATCATCTTTACTGCAATAGTTTTACAGCTATTCTAATGGTCATATTTATATTACACATTTATTCACTTGTTTTATGTGTATATTTGCTGTTTCTTTGACGCCTAGTCCAACTAATTTAACATTAGTACATCAGGTTTAGTAGAACAGGTCGAACAGAAAGAGCCACTGTAACTATTTTTTTACATAGTAATATTAGTTTTAATAATACATACATTATTTATATACACTATATATTATTACTATTATTTATAGGGATGTATAAATGAAGATTTACTCACCATTAACTCTCTCTCAAATAGTTCCTAAATCTTTAGAATTTTTTTTTTTCTGTTGAACACAAAAGAAGATATTTTGAAGAATGTTGGAAACCGGTACCCACTGACATGCATAGTAGGAAAAAAATTATGTAATACTATGACAACCTATTTCTCACAATTCTTTAAAATAACGTTAGTGTTCAACAGAATAAAAGAAAGTTTTGGAACCTGTGTGTGAGTAAATGATGACAGAATTTTCAATGTCGAGTAAACTACAATATATTAAATATTAGCCGGTAATTTATATTTTTCATCTGCAGATTAAAAAGCGCATTTTGAGATTTCAACAACAGGCAGTGTGAAGTGTTAGCATAACACTCCTATAAAGTGATGTAACTCAGCAGCAACACAAACATGTCCACCTGTCGTCTTAAGCCCATCGCAGACCTTCTTAAGAGTTTATAAATAGTAATGCATACTGGGTTGATAAGCTTGCTGATGAAATGCCCCTATACCTTGTATGCTCTTATAGTATTTCCTTACTTCAAAGAATGTTCTGGTCATTAAGCCAAGAGAGATAATTAGGTTACGCGACAAGATAAAACCTGGATTGATGCTGTTTAAATACAATCGCAGATGCCAATATGAAGATCATATGTGCACATGAACTGTTACTTACACAATCGATTTGTGTTGGGACAACATAAAGGAATTAAGTTAACTCATTAGTTTTTACAAATTTAAGTTGATTAGAATTTAAAGCAGTTAAGTTGCCCCCATCCCCCAGTCCAAAAAAAGAACGAATTGTGTTGTTTCAGCTCATTTAAAAAAAAATTATAAGCATTTTTTGAGTTTACTAAATTTTCTCTGTAAATAGAGATAGTTATGTGTGAAATGTCACACATAACTATCATGCAAAGTTATAAAATAAAATAAATAAAATAATAAATATAATAAAATAAAATAAAATAACTAAAATGCAAAGTTCCATAAAGTTTGCATGAACTGTTGATGATACTTTTATTTCAGTATGTGGATGTACTTATAACTGAAATTAAATATTGTGTAGGGGCAAGGGGGCATTCCCTCATAGCAAATTAACGGTAAATGGGGTGTGGTTAAGAACATTGTGGCTGAAGCTGTCAAAATGACGTCAACAGAGAAGAACAGCCACTCCAAATTCAAAAGCAAATGGTCAGGTTTTGATTGAAGATTACCAAAGTAAACTGTAACATAAGGGACAAGGACATCGGAGGTGAGGGATCCACATGCAGTTTATTTAAAAGAGTAGCCGGGCAGGCAACGGTCAAAACAGGTACAAACTGGCATATAAACAACCCAAAGAGCATGGTCAAAAGCAGGCAAGAGATTGGTGCAGGTGGCAAACAGGATAAACAATAAACAAAACACGGGAGGACTAGACAAGAAATAATGCTTTAAAATGCTTACAGAAAACAAGACTCAGCAATTTATGTTTGAGAGGTGAATATATAGTCCAGATAATCAGTCCATCATGAGTTACAAGCTGTGTGCGTGTGTCAGTGTTCGGATGACTGTCAGCTGTAGCAGGAGTGATTGGAGCAATGACTTCTGGGATATGTAGTTTATATAGTGGCAGAATTGTAGTGCGAGTCATTATGCATGTTTTCCAGTGATCTGCAAAGCCTAGATTGCTGGTGATCGTGACACAAAATTTTTTTTATTTCAATGGATTACCTTGCACAGATTAATTGTTCACCTAAAAAATAACAATGTGCGTTAACAAACTAAACATTGTAAATTTTTATTTTACGCAGACTTTAAATTACTTTCTTCCTCAGTTTAAGCTTTCGCAGATCTTCACGCACACATCTACATGCCCAAATGTATTGAGCTGCTGCCATGTGATTGGCTGATTAGATATTTGCATAAATGAGAAGTTTCATTCATTCATTCATTTTCCTTTGGCTTAGTCCATTACTTATCGGGGGTCGCCACAGCAGAATGAACCACCAACTTATTGTTTTACGCAACGGATGCCCTTCCAGCTGCAACTTAGTACTGGGAAACACCCATACACATTCATTCTCACACATACACTAATTTAGTTTATTCAATTCACCTATAGCGCGCGTCTTTGGACTGTGGGGAAACCATAGTACCCAGAGGAAACCCACACGAACATGGGGAGAACATGCAAACTTCACACAGAAATGCCAACTGACCCAGCCAGGGCTCAAACTGTGTTTTTGTGTATTGTCGATCTGTGTATTTTTCTTTTTTCCATCCATCTTTCCTTCATTCCTTTCCTTTCTTCATTCCTTCCTTCATTCATTATTTCCTTCTTTCCTTCATTCCTTCCTTCTTCCTTTCTTTCTTTCTTTCTTTCTTTTTTCCTCCATTTCTTCCTTTCTTTTTTTATTGCTTTCTTTTTTCTTTCTTTGTTTGTTCTTCATTCCTTTCTTTCTTTCTTTCTTTCTTTCTTTCTTTCTTTCTTTCTTTCTTTCTTTCTTTCTTTCTTTCTTTCTTTCTTTCTTTCTTTCTTTCTTTCTTTCTTTCTTTCTTTCTTTCTTTCTTTCTTCTTTTCTTCATTCCTTTCTTCCTTTTTTCTGTCATTCCTTCCTTCCTTTCTTTCTTTCTTTCTTTCTTTTTTGTTGTTAATTCTTAATCCTTCCTTTTTTCTTTTCTATCTTTATTTTTTCTTCCTTCATTCCTTTCTTTTTTTCTTTCTTTCTTTTTTCTTTTTTCTTTTTTCTTTTCTTTTTTCTTTCTTTCTTTCTTTCTTTCTTTCTTTTTTTCTTTCTTTCTTTTTTTCTTTCTTTCTTTCTTCATTTGCTTGTTAATTCTTAATCCTTCCTTTTTTCTTTTCTATCTTTATTTTTTCTTTCTTTCTTTCTTTCTTTCTTTCTTTCTTTCTTTCTTTCTTTCTTTCTTTCTTTCTTTCTTTCTTTCTTTCGTTCTTTCTTTCTTTCTTTTTTCTTTCTTTCTTCATTTTTTTCTTTTTCTTTCTTTGATGTTTCTTTCTTTCTTACTTTCTTCCTTCATTTCTTTCTTTCTTTCTTTCTTTCTTTCTTTCTTTCTTTCTTTCTTTCTTTCTTTCTTTTTCTTTCTTTGATTTTTCTTTCTTTCTTTCTTCCTTCATTTCTTTCTTTCTTTCTTTCTTTCTTTCTTTCTTTCTTTCTTTCTTTCTTTCTTTCTTTCTTTCTTTCTTTCTATAAATACACATTACATTACATTTTAACTTCATTCTTTTCCTTTTTACTTCTATGTTTTTTTCCTTTTTTCACAGTTTTCACAGTGATGGCATAAAATAAATTTTCCAAAAGAACTTATTAGTGAGAAATTTCAACTCTTCAATTTTTTTCAATCATTTATAAAACTATTGGGTAGCACTTTATTTTGATGGTCCATTTGAGTATTAGTAGACTGTCTGCTTAATATCTGTTGATGCTGCTTCTTCAACAGAAATTTAACTGACTATAAAAAACTTTGCAAATACATATCAACTCACACCAACCCTAAACCTAACCCCAACCTAACAGTCTACTTATAATCTAAATTATAAGAATTAGTTGGCATGTAGATGCAATGTAACTTAAATTCAACAAAAAAACCATCAAAATAATGTGTGACCACTAAAGCTGCTTTATTGACATTGATAGTTCCACAAGGAATCTTTAACATCCCAAAACCTTGTCATTCCATAGTGCAGGCATTTATGTAAAATAGTATTCTAATCCGTGCATGCATAAATACCCATGTTTTATTTAATGCTGGTCATAATAAACCCAGGTAATCATACAGTGGCATCATTGTAATGACACACGCTAATCCAGCACTGTAGGGGGAATTAAGCAGCGGTGCTGTCCCAGTTTAAATCGAGCTCTTGCGCAATCAGAGCGGAAATCAGCTTAGAGTGGCCTTTCGTAAGGCTTTCAACTGCTGCCGAAAAAAAGAGAAAATATAAACAGCCACGAGGCTTGAGGTCACTTTTCCCATCAAGTTAAAGTGACTGTGTCAAATTCTGGAATCATAATCAGTCTGTCGTAAGATGAATGTGTCTTTATATTACGTGTTCGGTTGAAGAACTCATTCAGACTATCTTATAAAGTGCTCAGGCTCCTTTTAGAGTGAACGAAAGGTCAGCCGTATATATAGAGACCACTCTGGGTCAGAAAGTGTTGTGTTATCAGCAGTCGCTCAAACTGTGGTCTGTAGTTGTGATCTTATTGAAGACTCGGTGTAAGGTGTTCTAGTTCTGCACCATTCAGTAGCCAGGATCATAAAACATTTTATGATTTGATTGGATCCCGTGTGATCAGATTCACAGCAGATTCAGGTCAATGTTTTGTGTTTTTGTTACAAAGTGATTAAACCATTTGTAATGACATTTCAGATACACAATAAGGTGAAGTACATCAAAGTGCATGGGAATGTTTTTGGAAATATCAGGATTGAACACAGATAATGTCAGATTTTCATGACATATCCTTCGTAAATGTGAATGTATTAAAACTGTATTTGGTAGTATATCAGTTAAATAGGCTGTCCAGAGTGTACTTTTAAGGCTTGGTTGTGTTTATAAGCTGCTAAGCAACGTGTGTTTATTTGTAGAAAATCACATTATTTTTTCATATATCTTACTTTGATTATATACAGCTACTCAGCTAAAATGAAAACGATTGTCATATTTCCTAGTTCCTCTGAAAGGCCCGCCCTTAAGAGGCCCTGATTGGTCAGTTAACATAATGTGCTGTGATTTGCGGATCGGCTTCACGTCACCAGGAAGCGTAACGCACCTTCAAGCATTCTTTTGCGCTGTGTAAACAGTCAGTCAGAGTAGCTGTTAGATCAGACTGAAAATGAAGAGCACACAGCTGAACCTCACACCTGCTCTCTAATATAAAATCTAACAAGAGTCTTTCACATATATTCGGAATAAGCATATGTAAGTAATATGAAACTTTCACATATCTTTTGCAAGTTCGTTATTTGAGATGTAGAATGCAGAGAAAGCGGCCGCATAGAGACACACTGCAGCGCTGCTGAAGATTGTGGGTGTTTACAGTCATTTGATGGATAAATATGAATTTGTAGCTAAATTGTTAACAGTGCCCGAATCCAGCACTGAACTAGGATAGATTCTGGAACCTGTCCTTCATCAAATGCTAGCTATACATTTTTAGAATTCTCTGGAACATAATTAAAATGAAATTGTAAGCACTTCTCTCTTTGTGTCGTGTCCTTTGAAAGGCTAAATACAGAAACAGAAGAAGCTGTGGAAATAGCATCATTTGGATGCCATTTTAGCTTTCTCTGATGTAACATTAGCACCTCTGGCCAGGCCCTTTGCATTGAACTTTGAGCATATTACATTCAGAGATGTTGTTTATGTTCACACAGCTACATTACACATCAACTAAAGTTTAAAATGTGATATCATAGTGGATCACCCCTTTAAACTAATAATGAAAAATAACATTTGTTAAAGTACTTTTATTAAGCTGTAATTATCATTTTAAGTTCATGTTAACCAGATTTTGCTCATACATTTTGTAAAATTTAAAGTTTAATTTTTTAATGTTATTATTGTTATTATTATTATTATTATTATTATTATTATTATTATTATTATTATTATTATTATTAGACTATAATGTTATTATAGACTTTAGGAATTAGTTATTTTTCTGGTTCAATGGTTATTTTATTGACAAATGGTAACAGATTAATTAATATTGTAACTAATTGCTTATTGTTCATTTCTTTAATAAACACCTTTTTTATGATTCAAGTTTTTGTTATGTATTTAAAGAAGTACAGGCCAGAATAAGTATTTTCTTTGACAATATTTCATAGACATTTACATTTTTTATCTTCGCAAAAGGTGATTTGAAACTTTTAAGTAGTCTTTTTTTATTATATAATTAGCCATCCAATCATTATCTATTCATTAGCATTCTTGATAGAGGCTTGAGCTTCAGAATTGTATTCTCATTTATCATTGAGTGCTAAAAGCTATATTGATTTCAGGGTTAAGCTTGTGTTTTTGTCTGGTTTTTACATTGATCTGGAGGACTGAGCACCATTATCACATCTGATGATGGAAAGGCTCCCAGTATGGGACTTCTTCTGCTGCATAGTCTTGGGTGGAGATTAGACGTTTGTACTGTGGATACTGGACACAACTGGACATGGATTATCCAACAATGTAGGCCACAGTTCAGACACCATTTGTGAGACATGGAAGAGTTACATCTCAGAAAATGTAAATTACTATTTCCCTTAATATTCATTGATAAACAACAGGAAAAAAGAATCCAGCCCAGATTTGAGAAGAAACTGATTTGTGTGTAGTAATTTACAGTGTTGTCGGTCACTTTATTTTGATGAAATGTGTTGAATTTAAGTTACATTGCATCTTCTTGCCAACTAATTCTCATTAGATTATAAGTAGACTGTTGTGGTTAGGGTTAGTATAAATTGACATGTACTTGCAAAGTTTCCTATAGTCAGTTAAATGTCTGTTGAATGAGCAGTATAAACAGATATGAAGCAGATAGTCTATTAATACTCAAACGGATCATTAAAATAAAGTGTTACCATGTAGTCTTAGCGTATTATTGTGCCAAGCCAATGGTAAATGAAAGTTAATCTAACTATTTAATCACTTAGGATCTTATTTATCAGCATGGCTTGCTCAAAATGGGGGTGGAAACATGCGTACACCACTTTCCACGGGAAGGTTGTGATCTATAAATAAACAAACTTAAAGGAAACATATTTGGCTTAAATATCGACTTAACTGAACCACTTTAAATTAACATAAACTGAAAAAAAGTTATTAAAAAATTATTTCTTGGATTTAAATTTTTTCTTAAGTAGCTGTAAACAATTTATTTGGGCTGAATTTAAACAAACAAATTAAGTTGAACATTGCTAAATTTAGATGGATTGAGCATAAAACAATTAAGTTGTTCTACCCCAAAAAGCTAAAGAATCTTATTGATTCAGCTCATTTTAAATAGGTAGTTTAAACAAGGGGCAAAAATCTTTTTTTTTTGTTTTTGTTTTATAAACAAGGCCCCAGATATTTAATAATAATAACCTTTATTTAACCAGGTAAGTCAATTGAGAACTAGTTCTCATTTACAATGACTACCTGGCAAAGAGGCAACATAAAAAGCAAATATGACAATTTCACAAATGCAGATGAAAACACTGTAAAACCCAATAAGTTAAGGTAACTCAAACCATTTGAGGAAATTGATTGCAACAAACCATGTAAGTTCAAAAACTAGTCCTAATGAGTACTGTGAACTTAATCCATTTAAGTGAAATAAGCAATTTGAGCACAGTAAAACCCAATAAATGAAGAGAACTCAAACCAACTGAGTACTGTAAAACCCAATAAGTTAAGGCAACCATTATAACCATTTGAGTTAAAAAAAACGAATCTATATGAGTACTGTGAACTTACTCCATTTGAGTTGAAGTAATGAGGTATTTAATTAACTCATTACCTTCAACACTGAGTTCAAATCTACTTTCAAATTAGTAGAATTAACTTTCAGTCAATTTTGAGTTAACTACGCTCATTTCATTTAATAAAGTTGACTGTTGGGTTTTACAATGTATAAAACCAAGGAAAAACTAAAAACAAGAACAGTGAACTTGTACTATTAGCTGGATTTAATTTCCAAAGGATGATAGTGGAATAAAAGTGTTGAGCTTAAAGGTCTGCTACAGATTATTCCAAGCATCAGCAGCAGAAAACTAGAAAGAGTCGCGACCAAATGAAGTGCGTACTTTGGCTATACAATAGTTAATAAAACTACTAGAGTGCAGATTTCGAAGAGACTGTAAATATTAGGGATGTCCTAATCAGGTTTTTTTGCCCTTGAGTCTGAATCAGAGTCATTTGATGTTTTAGTATCTATCGATACCGAAACCTGATCTGATACTTATATAATACATAAAAAAGAATAAAGAAGAGCAAAGAAACAGATCCAGGATGTTCCTTATTTTTTATTTAATTCACCTTATTTTAACATTCAACTACTCTGATAACAAACAGAACACTTCTGTGAGGTAGCTTGAACAATCAAGTAATAAATAACATAAATGTATCACTTTTGGACTTTAGTGCAACAGTAAATATAAAACAAATGTATAATAAAAACAAATAACACATCAACTTAAAATACCAGGCAGTCAATTCCAAGTTTAGATATCTCAAAGTTTGCTATAGGGCAATGTTGTCATCATCAGCTTTATAATAAACCGCAGGCATACTTGCAATTTCCGCTTCAGGCTGCTTCCGTGTTCTACTTTGCCGGCATTTAACCAATTGTGTTTCTGCAACAAAGTGATCATGCCGCACAAGTTGCTGTTTCTGTGTGAAGTCAAGAAAGACCTCTAACTTTGTGCCACCGCATAGATGTGTTCAAAAATAATGAGAATATATATACGTATATATTTGAGCCCTGATCGGGAGGTAATGTCCGATTCCAATCCAGTCTGAAACTGCAAGGATGGGCCTGATTTCCGGAGTTTTCCCAGAGTTTTGTTAATGAACAGAAACCAATGTAATTGTCGAGGTGATTAAAGAGAAGGCCAATTTAATAAAGACTACAGTTGATAGTGATGCGTATTAAATGCTCCACTAGTAACAAAACGAATTTCTGCATGGTTAATAACATCCAGTTTGTGAAGAAGAGTATTTGAAGCTGATTTGTAAACTAAATCCCCATAATCCAGAATTGATAATACTGTTAATTTGATCAAATGCTGCATTGAAGAATGCATAATAGAAGATGTGTTTCTGTAAAGAAAACCAATATGGGATTTAACCTTTTTGAGCAATCACTTATGAGTTTCAAATGACAGTTGACCATCTAACAAGATTCCAAGATATTTGCAGCAGTCAACATAATCAATCTCAGTACCGTCCAATGATGAAATTTTAGGAGGAAACTCAACATGTGGTAAATTTCTATAAAAAACCATATTTCTGCTCTGCTTGTAGATGATTCATTTGATCATCCAGAAGTTTTGCAAAGCTTATTGAATGATTCAGTAATAAGGTTTCAGTCTCTTTGACATGCCATTGAAATACTACAAATATCACTGAAGAAACTGGAATGGCATTACATTGGAAAGCTCACATTTTGAGCTGTGTCAATTATTGTTGATGACTGTGGATTTTATTGTTTAATTGCAAATGCTTAAGTTACAGTTGGAATGTTAGCTATGTTGCTTATATGGGTCAATGGTTGATTCCTTTTTCCCTTGTTTATGTTCTTCTTCATCAAATGAGGCCAAGTGTTTTCGACTCCAACCACGTCTCACAGGCCACTTGCACAGGACATAAACATGTACTTAAGTTTAGAGGCAGGAGATTTTGGGACGGGTTTAAGAGGTTTATAATGGCCCAGAGTGAATGTGGAATGCGAAATAAAGCCTTCAGATTGAAAGTGGCATTTGAACTGTGCTGACACAGACAGACAATCAAGTCGTACCATCCCACATCCTCATACCGTGGGGGCTGATTCGACACAAAAGTGGCCGCAATAATAAAAGCTGCTCCACCCTGATTGGCTTGTTGCTTCAAGTTTGGACAGGACAATGTGCAGCTTTCAGCACTGCTTGAATAGATTTTGTTTTATCTGACTTCTTTCACACTTTTGAGAGTGTTTTTTAATAAATTAATTTGAATTGTGCGTACAAGTGAAGAAGTCGGTCACTTAATAGCAGGAATGTTCTTTGTTTCTGAGTGGTTTCTAGGATGATCTGTGTAGTTTGCTGGAGTGCTCTATGTGTTTGATATTGTGTACTCTATTGGGTGGTTGCACGGATGTATTGTACTAGGGTCTTGTGGATGACTGATATAGGGTGGCATAGGTGATGTGTTTAAATTAATGCATTAGGGTTTACTGTACCTGATTGGAACATCCTCAATAGCGATGTCCAGATCCAATCACGTGATCAGAAATTGGGCCTGATCACGCAGTTTCAGGCTCGATTGGAATCGGACGTTACCACCTGATCAGGACTCTAATATATTAATATATATATATATATATATATATATATATATATATATATATATATATATATATATATATATATATATATATATATATATATATATATATATATATATATATATATATATATATATATATATATATTCTCATTATTTTAGAATTTTTTTTGGCATAGAGTTTGAGCTCTTTCTTGACTTTACACAGAAACAGCAACGTGTCCGGCATGATCACTTGTAGAAATGTTGTTTTAGAGATGATATTGGTTAAATGCCAGCAAAGTAAAACATGGAAGCAGCTTGAAGCGGAAAGCGCGAGTATGTCTGCGGTCTGGAGGTATAAAGTTGATGACGACAACATTGCCATAGCAAGTCAGCGCCAATATTCATGTTTCTAAAAAAATGTTTCCTTCACAAATGTAAATCAACATAATTATGAAAATCTTAAAATCTCTAGATTATTTCTGAACAAAACAAATATTTAGAGAGATCTATAGTTTTTGTATACTTTGTCAAAGGTTCAAGTGCGACTATAGTTGCTGGTGGACATATAACTTGTAAGTATATAAAGATATGATATAAGATATATATAAGATATAGGTATATAGGTATATATAAGGTATATAAGATATGATGCCACCACGAACGTAGGGCTAAATATACGCATCAGTTCGAAGATAGACAGTTGGCTCTCTGTGGTTTGTATTGTTACCTTACACTAGTCGATGAAACATTCAGTGAAACCTCATCTCCTTGACACTGATGAATCTACTCGTCAACCTTTGAGTGACCAGGTAGTAAAATGTTAGTGTAGAGTGAGTTGTGGAACTGTATCCATTTCCAGACTTGTTGTCCCACTGACATTTTCAGGAAATCAAGACACAGAGGATCAGATTTCACCACTTTAAAATACTCCAAAACACAGGAGAGCTTTACTATCAAAAATACCATCAGGATTAAGGTTCAGCCCATTTCGTGTTTTCTTTGTTTTCATGCATTTATTGAAATGAGTGCAAAGAGAATGTAGCAGAACAGCATGTTGTTTCACTCCATTCATTACATCAGAGGTTCATGCAGTGCTAATCTCACGGAGTACGGACTCTTGAGCAAATGTCCCAGCTTCACTAGGATTATAAATGTAACAGGTGGATTTGGGAGGGCGTAACAGGGGGCTACTGTGCTATAAAAGCTCAGAGGTACAGAGCATTCTTTCTGTGTTTGACTGAGGTTCAAATATTAAGCCAGTTATGCAACCACATTCACTGTCCTGTGTCTACGTGAAGGTAAACAAAGCACTGAGACTCTTTTGTGATTGTTTATAGAATATGCTAGATTTTATTACATGTAATTCTGAAATAAAAAATAATGCAGCATTTTGTCATTGAGGTGCTCTCAACTAAATTTACAAGAATTGTAATTGATCTATTTAAAAATGCAATCACAATTGTTATATATACAATTTTATGTCCTGCAAGTTATTTTAACTTAATAGCTTTATTTTTGCTTTATTTAATGTATGTGTCTGTTTTGTTTATTTACTGTATATGTCCATTATCTACTGTATGCACAGTTAATACACATATGCACATAAGAAAATGCCAACCCAGGCTCATTCTGAAAACCTATCACTATATACATTTCTGGAGAGCACCAAATACGTCCCAGGAGCTACGTTTTTTTTTTTTGCAGTTTTTGCAGTTTTTGCAGTTTTTTCTTTCGCAAATCCATTAGAGGCCGCTGTGTACGTTTTTTAAGATCTCAAATTTATCTCATGAGTGACTGACTAACTGACTAGCTTACTGACTGAATGACTGAGTGACTGACCGATCGACTGACCCACTCTCCTCTTTCCCTAAACCCAACCAATAGTGTTTTCAAAAGCACCAATTGATCCGCTCCGCGTTTTACCACATTCTCACCTTGTTATTTTCTTGTTTATTTCATTTTTTGGCCTTTGTTTTTGTCTGCCATGCTTTCTAGAACCGTTCTTCGTTGAATTCAAACCTTGTCATCGTGGTCAACTCCTCTCTGTGTCTCATGTCCGCCGACGTACATGGCGAACTAACTGAACAAACTGATAACATCGGAAAAGCCGTCCATATGGAGGTAAGTGGTTAGCTGATAAGCACAAAAAGGAATGGTGTCATACCAGCCAGTAGCATTAGTTTTCAAGACGAAATGCAGAGATACATACTTCTGGCTACATAATTTGTGATCTCCAGAAATGTATATAGGGCTACATTTTCAGAATGAGCCTATATTGGAAAATGCTATCCTTGTCTAGTTTCTCCATTTTTTTCTCTCCAGATGTTATGAGCGCTAAACCTGTACTAAAATACAAGGCCTTTTGTTTTTGCTGTCTTCAGTAGCTTGTTGTTCTTGTTCTGTCTCATTTGCTTCAGCCCACTTATGTGTTGATATCTTGTGGATAAACTAAGTTGTGTAAACTATATTAACCCCCAAAGTTGTTCCACTTATGCCCGAGTATGTAAATAATGTACATTTAATTATCAGCACTGTACCTACCATACATACCTTTTCACTTTTCCACAGTCCATTTTAAATGAACCTTGGCCCAGAGAAAATGCATGCGCTTTTGGATTATGTTTTAATATGACTTCTTTTTTGACCTATAGACTTTTAGCCGGTGTTCTGTCGATTTGTTCTACCTGGTCAGATTGCCCTACCTCTCATTCTAAAAGTAGGTAGCACATTTTGCTGCCAGTGTACTTTTTAATTTGAAGTAGTGGGATATGAAGATGTATATTGCCCTAACCTACCTAATCCCTAACTCTAACCTCAAAACCATCCAAATACAGTGTTGGTAGCATAATCTGATGGGTAGGATAAAATGTCAGGACACCGACAATGGCGAATGGCACAGTGAGTTGGGTTGCCAGACATTGTTTTCTGGAAGTAGTCCTGAGCCCAAATTGTGATTTCTATTATAGTAGCATTCCTGTTTCTGATGCAGTGCCGTCTAAGGGCACGAAGATCATGGGCATCTAGTATGGTTTTCTGGTCTTGACCCTTATGCACAGAGATTGTTCCAGATTCTCTGAATCTTTGGATGATATTATGCACTGTAGATAGTGATAACTTTAAATTCTTTGCAATTTTTTACTGAGAAACTACTTTCTGATATTGCTCCACTATTTTTTTGGTGCAGCATTAGGGAAATTGGTGATCTTTTGGCCATCTTGGCCTCGAAGAGACATTGCCACTTTGAGAGGCTCTTTTTTTTACCCAATCATGTTGCAAATTGACCTAATAAGCAAAAAATTAGTCCATCAGCTGTTTCGTATATGTACATTTGACTTTTTTTTTTGCCTGTTAAATCTACCTGTCCTGACAATTTGTTTTTGGAATGTGTAGCTGTCTTAAAATCCAAAATGAGCCAATATTTGGCCTGAAATGTTAAAATGTCTCACTTTCAGCATTTGATATGTTATCTATATTCTATTGTAAATAAAATATAAGTTTATGAGATTTGTAAATTATTGCATTACTTTTTTATTCACATGCTGCATCCCAATTCACAGACTATCTGTTCTAAATAGTATTTGAAAATACAATTAGTATGTCCCAAATCGTAGTATGTTGAAAAGAGTATGCCAAATGTTCCCAGATGGTTTACTATTTCCTTCTCTAATTGCTGATATTGTCCACAGTACAGTGCAGTTGGACTTGAATTCGATTAGAACTACAAACATGGATGAAAAGTGTAAATAAACTACAAACATGGTGGACATGCGAGACCAACCGTAAAGTAGGGCGGCTTCGGTAAAGATGTTTGCTTGACTGTTAATTAATATCTAGCTAACTAGAAGATATTTAAATGGGTTTTCTCTCTGTTATATTGCATCTGCAACAACAATACTAAACAATACTGAATGTTTGGACATTAATGCATAAATATCCAAAGACCTGAGGAGATTTCTCTGCATGAAAGACTTGTGAGTGGGAGATTAAGCTGCTGCTGCTTCTCCAGTAAGGCACTAAATTAAATATGAAAGAAATGTGGATGATGTGTGGATGATTGACAGGGCACATAGCTAAGCAACACAATGATATGTTAAGGAGGAAGTAGTATGTCCCAAAGCTTGCATACTCTTGTGTTACTCACTCAAAAGTATATATTTTTCCTTTACAAAAAAGTACATACTTTTAGGGCGTAATTTAGGTATGCAAAATAAGATGCAGCAACAGTTTGTACAGTGTCCCATTTTTGGAATTGGATTTGTAGTTTTGGTCATTCAAAATCGATTTTACAAAATGTCTCTGACAAATAATATGAAGAAAATTATCCACCAACGAAATTTTGTTTGCAAAGGAAGCGCATAGACACAGGACAAGCGTGCATACTGTAAAACCTAACGCCAGTTAACACGAAAAACCTGTGAAGAGCGCTTCTGAGGACAGTGTCATTAGCAATCTAAAGTGTCACATTACTCCCATCCACATATATCAAAATGCTGAAAAACAAACTAAATCTATTGTTAGTTTAGTTTCTTGATGATAAATGTCTCGCTTATTCAGTTTAAAAGTTTTATATTGAATATTTGGGACAGAATATGTATTGCTTGTGCTCCGAACCCAGCGTAGCTTTACCTGAAAGACATACAGTACAACTTGGTCTTGTAATGCTAGCCGTGAAATTCAACTCTGGAGACCTATCAATTATAAAGCAGACCAACGTCAGGAGCCTTTAGTGAGACTCTCTCCTGCCTGCTCCTTTCCTCAAAACATTTCGCCACTATTCAGAACAAAAGAAGAATAGCCGCAGCTTCATTTTCCGAATCTCTTTATTGTGGTCCAGGACTGAGCACAAATGCACACAGGTGTGTTCTCTCTCTCTCGTTTCACACAGATTTCTATATGCTTTGCATGACTGAACAGTGCGTACCATCAAGGAATTATTGAACCATTGGCATATCATGTGATATTCGAGAAACAATATCACCTTTCCTGCATTCAATGACACGTCAAAAAGACTTACAAGGAATGTTTTAAGACTTTTCTGCATTAACACAGGTTGTAACGAGGGGTGTGAAGTCAGTATATTTGGAAAATCTCCACTGCATCCTCTATAGTATCTCCACTGAATCCTCCTGGGCAAGTCATTTTAGGACAGTATTGTAGTATTGCAGGCCGGTCTGAGGTTTTTATGTGTGATCTGAGTGGCCCTCATTCATTATTTAAGCATCTTTTATTGGGTTGCACATTATTTATAAGCTTTAAAAAGGGAGCGGTGCCATCTCACTCATCCTTTAGACTTCCTGTCTTGTCATTAGACCAATCCATCATATGACAGAAATAAAAATGCCATTTAGAGCAAGGGGTTTTAACCTTTAGAGATTCAGGAATCCCACACGCAGGCGCTCTGTCTACATTAATCCGGATAGGTTTGAAAATGTGAGTATGCAGCATTTGTTTCAAAGGCTCTCTGTCTAGTGGATTGGTTTCTCACTACACACTAATTTTCACACATTTTTATGTAAAAACAGAAAAGACTTTATGAATTTTGGCTATTCATTTTCAACAGTGTGGCAACGTGGTGGTTCAGTGGTTAGCATTGTTGCCTCACAGCAAGAAGGTCGCTGGTTCGAGTCCCGAACCAGTATAAACTTGTAATTTTAACATGGTTTTAATAGATCTGTGTAACTTCTTTGCAGCTAACTGAATTATAATATTCATTTTGTGTTTATCTGATTGAATTTATTCATATATACTCAGTGTCAGTAAAACACTTCAACTTAACAAGATCTGTCCTTGTTACATCAACAAGTTTCTGTCTTGTCCATGTATGTTCATTCATTTATCCATTTTCTTTTCAGCTTAGTCCCTTTATTAATCTGGGGTCGCCACAGCAGAATGAACCGCCAACTTATCCAGCATATGTTTTACGCAGCGGACACCCTTCCAGCCGCAACCCATCACTGGGAAACACCTATACACTCTCATTCACACATATACAAACACTACGGAGAATTTAGCTCACCTAATTAACCTATAGCGCATGTCTTTGGACTTGTGGGGGAAACCGGAGCACCCGGAGGAAACCCACGCAAACACGGGGAGAACATGCTAACTACACACAGAAATGCCAACTGACTCAGCTGAGGCTCGAATCAGCAATCTTCTTGCTGTGAGGTGACAGCGCTACCCACTGTGCCACCACGCCACACAACATTAATGTTTTTAGACGATATTTCGTTTATACCAACAGATTTATTTTTTTATTTGTGCCAATTTCTTTTCTTTAGAATAGGACAGTATATTGGTATATTGGACAGGAAGTGAAGTTGGGGTGGGGAATCGGGATACGTCTGTGAGCCAGGACTCGAACTCTGGACGGCCAAATCACAATGATGCTATATGTCAGCACACTGCCCATGAGGCTATCAGCACTGACACTCATAATATTCTTCATAACATAATTGTTGTTGCTGTGACCACACTAAAATGAAAACAGTTTTTGGTTTTAGAGGGAAATGCTTTCAAATTACACGTTTATCGTCTCCATGTTACCAAAAAAAATATTTTGTGTACTATATACAGTTGAGTAGTGAAGTAAGGATTATTAGCCCCCTTTTGAATTTATTTTTCTTTTTTTAAATATTTCTCAAATGATGTTTAACAGAGCCAGGAAATTTTCACAATATGTCTGATAATGTTTTTTCTTCTGGAGAAAGTCTTATTTGTTTTATTTCAGCTAGAATATAAGCAGTTAAAAAATGTTTTAAACCATTTTAAGGTCAAAATTATTAGCTCCTATAAGCTATATTTCAATAGTCTACAGAACAAACCTTCATTATACAATAACTTGCCTAATGACCCTAATCTGCCTTGTTAACCTAAAAAGCCTAGTTAAGTCTTTAAATGTCACTTTAAGCTGTATAGAAGTGTCTTGAAAAATATCTAGTCAAATATTATTTACTGTCATCATGGCAGAGATAAAATAGATTAGTTATTAGAAATGAGCTATTAAAACTATTATGTTTAGAAATGTGTTCAACAAATCTTCTCTCTGTTAAACAGAAATTGGGAAATAAATAAAATAATTAAATAATATATGTATATATATATATATATATATATATATATATATATATATATATATATATATATATATATATATATATATATGTATGTATATATATATATATATATATATATATATATATATATATATATATATATATATATGTATGTATATATATATATATATATATATATATATATATATATATATATATATATATAGTGTTCAGTGTTCAGTCTACAGGCACGCATGAGTACTATTGTGCCACTGTTGATGCCAGGTCACCATTTTGGGTTTCTTTGCAAAGTGGCATTGCCCTTTACTGGATCAGCCAACATTGGCTCATTCTGAAAATGTAGCCCTACCTATATACATTTCTGGAGATTGTTAATTATGTAGCCAAAGCTACGAATGGCTGCATTTCATCTTTAAAACGAACACTACGGGGCGGTATGACACCATTAGTTTTCTCGCTTACCAGCTGACCGCTTACCTCCGTATGATCGGCTTTTCTGCTGTTACCAGTTTGTCCAGTTAGATCATGTACGTCTGCGGCCTTGAGACGCAGAAAGGAGTTGACCACGGCAACGGGGTTCAAGTTCGGTGAAGAACGGTTCCAGAAAGCAGGTAAGACAAAAACAAAAGGCAAAAAATAAAATAAACAAGTAAATAACAGGGTGAGAATGTGGTAAAATCTGAAAACGTGGTAAAAATCAGGCAAGGGCTTTTCTTTTTCTGGATTGGTTTTTAAAACAGGGAAAGTGGGTGGGCGGGTCAATTGATGCTATTTAAAATACTATTGGTTGGGTTTAGGGAAGGGCGGGGGTGGGGGGATCTGTCGGTTGGTCAGTCAGTTGATTAGTCAACAGCAGCCTCTAGTGTAATTACGTCAGAACAGCAAGCGCGAATGGCACTCGCGAGAGAAATTTGAGATCTGAAAAAGCGTGCACAGCTTGAAAACAAAAACTCCAAAAAAAGAAGCTCCTGGGATGTATTTTGCTCTCTCCAGAAATATATATGGGGTACATTTTCAGAATGAGCCTGGGTTTCAATTGGCGTCATCAATATATAGAACTTTTTGCAAATCTATTTGACTGGAGATCAATTTTACAATGTGGTCATCAAAAGAAAAAGTTAACTTCAAGTAAACATGCCTGTATTATCTTATTAGTTGATTATTGTATTAAGCAAAACTGGTGTAAAAAAAAACAATATTTGGTGACACTTCATCATTTTGTGACATCATTTTGAGAACATTGAATTATTTTAATAATTCTAATCATAAAATCTAAAAATCTAAAATGCTGTTTCAGACATGCTTTTTATTATTATTGGTTATATGTAATAGAATCTGTGTATACAGCCAAGCCCAAAATTATTCCCCCAGCCCCAGTGTGTGTGTTTGCGTCTGTGAGTGTGTGCATGTATCACAAGCAGTTATACAAAACTGTTACGCGGACGCATCGCCTTGTCCAGTGAGTTCAAACCAGGTCAGTGGGTTTGAGATATTGACCTGCTCCACTATTGTGCGCCATGTGATCTTTCCCCATCTCAGACACAGACAGTTTTGTGTTTTTCCATTTAGAGCTCAGCGTGGTCACTTGAAAATGTCTGCCGGCTACATTAGGTTAGATAACACAATCGAAGCGCTCATGATCAATACAGCTTTCTCTCGCGCTCATTACAAGCCTGTGATCATGAACCAAAGTCACAGTGACTTTCAGAAAAACATCTGAGGGTGTAATGCAACACAACAGAAAACATCGCAGATCAATTTTTTACAAATCTGGAAAACAAGAAGGTATAAAAAATGGGGGGGGAAAATCGCTGCATTGACAATAAATGAGTATTGTTGCCATTGATAGAGGGTCCATATGGAGTTTTTCATGCTTAATAGTATTTTGGTTTATACTGTGGGTAGGACACAGGTGGAACTTTAATATATTGTACATACTATTTTTAGCCTGCTTTTAATGATTGTAAATAAAAAATAAACATATTAATAACTTATACTGGCACATAATAATGTGCTAATAGCATAAGCATAATTTGAGGTACCTTTCCTTTTCATAGTATAAACAGTAGGGAAATATGCACTTAATATTAATATCTGCACAAGTCTAATCTGAAAAAAATGACTTGCTGCTTGTTTAACTTCTTAAAATGAGCTGAATTCTTGAGTTTTTGGGACAACTTAAATGTTTCATGTTCAGTCCACTTGAATTGTTAAATACAATTAAGTTAACTTAAGCGATTTGTGTTGGGACAACATGAAGGAATTGTGCAGAACCATGCATTTTTTACAGAGTAATAAAACATTGATTAATAACTAATTATGAGCAAACAGCACTAATTAAAAGTCACGGCACTGATTTTTGGAATGAAATGTGTTGCTAGTTAATAATTACACTTGTTTTATCAGCAGCGCAGAGTAATTACCACAATAAAAGCAATGTAGATTTACAGTCAGGAGGTTTACTTCCTGGTCCATTTGAATGATCTCTGAGGGGTTGATTTGGTCTAAATGGATAAATTAAAAATGCATCAGTATTGATCCTAATGCTGGGAAAAAATACACTAAGCAGCGTTAGTGTAATGGAAAGACGCTATAAATAAAGATCACTCCAGCAGCACATATACAGTAATCTCAAAAACAGAACGCGTTTTCAAGTGAATCTCACGAAAATGCTAAGAAATGTAAAAATAAAATGCCTAGACTAAATAAATAAATAATACTATTTAAATAGTAAAAAAAAGCTTCAAACTTTATTTCTGCATTAGGAGTTTGGTAATAATTTAATTTAATAAATTATATTAATTTAATTAATTTTAATTTAATAAATTAAAATAAACATAATAATTTATTAATTTATTTAATATACAGTTGAAGTCATAATTATTTTAATTATTGTATATTTTTCCCCAATTACTGTTTAAAAATAAAAAAAGGAAAGAAGATTTTATTCAACACATTTCTGAACATATTAGTTTAACAACTAATTTATAATAACTGGTTTATTTTATCTTTGCCATGATGACATTTCATAATTGTCACAGTCACCAGCGATCTAGCCCATGCAGATTGCTGGAGAACTACAACTCTGCCAGCAAAAGAACCACAAGATCCAGTCATGCACCACTCACACACCTGCCCTAGATCCTGTCTGATTGCAAACACACACAGCTGAAGCTGCTCATGAACTGATTACATGGACTATAAAGTCAGCACACAAACACACAGACGTTGCTGAGTCTTGTTGAACTGATCTATGAACATTACGACGCGTTTTCCTTGTTTTGCCTTGCCATGTTAGACCCTAGCCTTGTTTTCTTGTTTTACTCCTGTCTGTCTTCTGACCACTCGCCTGATATTTGGCTTTGACCCTGTTTACATCTGTTTGCCCCTGTGTTGACCGTTGCTTGCTTGACCATTCTGTTTAATAAATCCTGCATTTGGATCCCCACCCCTGTTGTCAGCATCACTTCACGTTACAGAATTTTTTTTACCAGATATTTTTCAAGACACTAGTATTCAGCTTAAAGTGCACTTTAAAGGCTGAAGGATAATTAGGATATTTGGGGTAATTAAGCAAACCATTGTATAACGATGGGTTGTTCTGTAGACAACTGAAAAAAACAAATATTGCTTAAGGGGGCTAATAATATTGACCTTTCAGCTTTTATTCTAGCCGAAATAAAACAAATATGACTTTCTCCATTAGGTTTCTCTATTAGGTTTTAGTGAGCTATCAACTTATCAAAAACCTGTTGTTAGAAACCTTGTGTTTCATTCGATAGTGATCTGAAATTTAACCAACAAGTAAATTCAGTTGTTAAATCTATTTTTTTCCATCTACGACTTGTGGCAAAAGTGAAGTAATTTCTCTCTTTTATTGACCTTGCGAAGGTGATCTATGCTTTTATTTTGGGTAGACTTGACTATTGCAATTCTCTATATGTGGATATTAGTCGAAATGCCCGGAATAGATTGCAATTAGTACAAAATGTGGCTGGGAGACTTCTGACAGGGACTCGCAAGTATGAGCACATATCCCCAGTTCTTTCCTCTCTGGGCTGGCTGCCTGTTAGGTCACGGATTGATTTTAAGCTAAGTAATTTTTGTTTTTAAATCCTTAAATGATCTGGCACCACCTTACTTATCAGACCTCCTACATGTATATATTCCTGGTAGGTCACTAAGGTCATCTGATCAGTTTATTCTTTCGGTACCAATGTCCAGGTGTAAGCGAAGTGGGGATCGGGCTTTTGCTGTTATCGCCCCAAAACTCTGGAACAGGCTTTCACCACACATCAGACATCCTCCAACTCTATCTGTGTTTAAAAAGCATCTGAAACTCCATCTTTGCATTTGAGCCTTTTTAATGTTGAGGGGCTTGCCTTAGGTTTTAATTGTTATGTATGGAATGTAGGTTTTATTTTATTTAGTATTGATTGTGTTCAGCACTTTGGGCAATGTTTTGTAAAAAATGTGCTATATAAATAAACTAACTAACTAACTTTCTCCAGAAGAAAAAATATCATCAGAAATACTATAAAAATTCCTTGCTCTGTTAAACACAGTTTGGGAAATATTTAAAAAAAGAAAAAAATCACTGGAGTGATAATAACTCTGACTTCAATTGAATTAATGGAAATATGAAGTGTAGAATTCTTTTAAATGAGTAAAACACCCTCTTGGTAGCTTCTTGCATGCCTCACAGCATGGTGTTGCCCATAGAATGTAGTTCAACTCCTGCAACATACTGGATGAATAATTGTCTTAAATGATTTAAGCATATCTGAATTCAAAGTGTGAAAAGGCACAATATTTCATAAGCGTGTTGTGATGAGCTCAGTGTGTGTGTCTCATGGCATGTGTGTGATTCTGGACAGCTGGTTGTGGGACATCAGTCAGTTTCATGAAGGAAGGTCCCAAAGTTCAAAAGCCATGATACCATGAAATCTTGTGTGTGTGTCCAGGCTTACTGACCTGCATTTGTAAACCGGCCAGCTGTTTCTGTAGCACTCACACTGTATTTGTGAGAGGTCAGATATCTAACATCTGCCCAAGCAGCTGCAAACCAAGAGATCAAGAGATCAGTAAAAAATGGCCAGTATTTCAGTGGTAATTCTACAGTAAAAATCTATAACCTGGTTAACAGTAAGCTTCCTTCCAATATACATGGAGAATAATAAATTAAATGATAAATTGTAATGAGATAAATTTCCCATCAGAGTGGAAAACTAAGGAAGTATTTCATTATGAATGATTTACTTTGATCAAATTGTATTTTTTATGCAATAAATTGTCTTATTTGATATTTATTTATTTATTTTACTTTATTTACTGGGTCAGTACTGGGTAATAAAAAAATTAAACACAATTACCAATCCACTACAAATATTCTTTTATTTATATGTTATACAACTGAATTAAAAACATTTTTAAATTCCTATTTGTTTAGAAATATTGACCATATTAAACTGACTAATATGTGAATTCATTTGATTTTATTTTTTATGAAATTCATTCATTTTCCTTCAGCTTAGTCTCTATTTCAGAGATTGCCACAATGGAATGAACCGCCAACTATTCCAGCATATGTTTTATGCAGCGGATGCCTTTCCAGCTTCATGTCTTTGAACTGTGGGGGAGACCGGAGAATCCGGATTAAACCCACAGCAACACAGAGAGAACATGCAAACTCCACACAGAAATGCCAACTGACCCAGCCACAACCAACAACTCGAACCAGTGTCCTTCTTGTTGTGAGGCGACAGTGCTAACAGCTGAGCCACTGTGCGGATTTTAATTTGTTGGAAATTTTTGTAATTTACTTGTAATTTATTTTTACTTCACTAATTATTTTACTTCACTATTAATTTTCTTGTTATTTGCTTCATTATTTATTCATTTAGTAAGTCGGTATTGATCATGGTGCTAAAACTAAAACATTATTAACAATCCACTATAAATATTTTGTTTTATTAATTCAACACTTTATCTAATTTTCATTTTTACATATAATTATTTGAATTGATTTAAGCAGCATAAAAACGTTTTATTTTGTATTATTTACTTCGTTGTGTATTTAATCAACTAGTTACTATAAACTATGATGAAATTATTTTCTTTTATTTAGCATTTTGTCCAAAAAACTTCATTCATAATACATTTTTAAAGCTTATTGTGGGGATTTGAAAAGGTGAAGATGAAGCTTCACTGTAAAAAAGGCTGGGTTTCACACAATTTATATGTCCGACAACATGAAGGAATTAAGTTGACTTATTAGTTTTTACAAATTTTAGTGTATTGAACATAAAACAAGTTGTCCCAAAGAAATCTCAAGAATTGTGTTGATTCAGCTCATTTTAATTAAGTAGCTTAAACAAGCAACAACATTTTTTGGAGTGTTCTTAGAGTGTTAAAGCAGATTGAAAAAAAAATAAAGCATTGTAGTTTCTCTGAGGACGTCTGCACACTGTAAAACCCAATAAGTTAAAGTAACTCAAACCATTTAAGGAAACCGATTGCAAGCAACAAACCATTTAAGTTCAGAAACTAATCCTAATGAGTACTGTGAACTTAATCCATTTGAGTAAATGAAGCAATTTGAGCACAGTTAACCCCAATAAACAAAGAGAACTCAAAACAACTGAGTACTGTAAAACCCAATAAGTTAAGGCAACTCAAACCATTTGAGGAAACCAATTGCTACAAAATATTTGAGTTCAAAAACTAATCTATATGAGTACTGTGAACTTATTCCATTTGAGTTGAAGTAATGAGGTATTAAATTAACTCATTACCTTCAACACTGAGTTCAAAACTCTTTTCAAATGAGTCAAATTAACCTTCAGTCAATTTTGAGTTAACTACACTCATTTCATTTGATAAAGTTGACAGTTGGGTTTACAATGCAGAGATTTTGCTCCTGGCAACGAAGGAGTATGAACCTACACACACACACACACACAAACACACGCACACATTTGTGTCCTCACAGGTGTATTTGTCGGGGGTTTGGTGCTGAGTAAGCAGCCTGTGGGCGACTGCAGCGTCCCATCAGCTGTTGGTGATAGTAGGCTCTCTCAGATTTCACTCTCCCTCACCTGTTGTCGCCCCTGTTTTTTTCTTGTCCCGTCATGTCCTCCACCATCTTCACGTTTACTCAACAGTCCAAGATCGTGAAGATCAGCTCTCAGGTTTCAGTGTTCAGCAATGATTATTAATCTCCCAATTAAAAGAGTTTGTTTGTTTTTAAAAGTACAGTGCTCAGCATAAATGAGTACAACCCTTTTTTGAAAATGACATTTTTATCCTTTTTACTGTGAATATAGATAATATATTCATGGTGCATCTAAGCAAAACAGATTTATTAAACAGATAAACTAGTATTTTAGTCATTGAACATCTTTAGAAATAGAAAGATATAAAATCATTGCATGCTAAAAAATTTTAACAATATTTTAGATATTTAGTTTCTCTTGATTTTTGCTCTTTTTTTACATTTTATATTTGATTTATATTTTAATTTAATATTTTCCCCTAAGGTATAAAATTGGGCTACTCATTTTTGGACTGTTATTGTAAGTTATTTAGTAAAAATAATAGCTCCAGATTTGGCTTTAGTACTGACTACACTAATGTATATGCACAAATATAATATTAAAAAGCATTCTACAGAAAATATTAATTTAAATGAGAGATTTGTGAGGGGTGTACTCATATGCTGAGCTTTGTAAATACATCTTCCTCTCTGAGCCCCTGATTACTCTTGGAACAAAAGGAAACTTTTCATGAAATGGCAAATAAATGAGTCTTTTTCAACTCAGAATATCAACCAGTTCGTTATTATAACTTGTCAAATTTGTCCCTATTTCGGTGTGCACAAAAAAACACATATGCGTGTTCCTTTAAATGCAAATGAGCTGCTGCTTTTAGAACTGGGCAGAGCCTTTACATTGCTATTCTGACAGAAACAACAAAACCAATAATCTCATGAAGCCAAAATGGCGAAACGAGCTGCAGCAGGTAAAGATTTACATGTTCAGCAATGAAGAAGAAGAAGAGGTTTCAACTTCTAAACTGCAACAGGACATTTTTGGATGTATTGTGAATACATGTGCGTAATTGTTGTGGAGTAACATGAAGTTGATTAAAAAATAAACTAACTAGCATTTCACTGCTCTGTTCCTTTGCCGTTAAACACAAAAGATTTTTGTAATGATTAGTAATGTTCAACTTAATGTGTTTGTTTAAATTCAGCCCATATAAATTGTTTGCAACCTCATATCTTAAAAAAATGTTGTAAATCCAATGAATATTTTTTATCAGTGTAGGCTTTGATGTATTTATGCAGTTTATACCTTTTTCAAGCAGTTCATCAGAGCTTGATAAATACCATTTGATCACTATCATCATACGTCTACTGTAACTTACTTGTACACTATAACACCTAACAGTGAAAAACACTTAATGAAATAAACTAGTTTAACTTATAATTGAAAAAAAAAAGTTTCTTTGACTCAATTAAAACATGTTTTCTAATACTGTAAATGTACTCCATCAGACAAAGAAAAATATCTGAAACACACTTGGATGATTTTTGTATTCTCGCTGTTTGAGGCATCAGTGGTAAAATCAGGCCCTTCTTCAGTTGGGGAAGAAAATCATTCAGGATTCCTCGGTCCTAAAACATTCACTGTGATCATCTCGGCTTTCATTTTTCAGACAGTCTGTGCTGTCATGGCTGTGTCTGTGTTTGACAGTAATCTTAATTGTTCTCATACAAGGCTTCACTTGTCATTTTCCACAGCTGCTGCTCTGAAAAAATGCATGGACATTGGTTGCACCTTTAGTTAGTGTGGTTTTTTTTGTGCATTTCCATGTTGAGTCATTCTCAACTCCATAGCCAGTTGAAAAATCCCTGCAATATTAGTACAAATGGAATTCATCAGTCAACTCTGATGGGCTTAGTCCATCTGGTTTAGTTCCCTTTCTTTATAGTTGCTCTTTTTTGCAGGTTTTTCCATATTAGCAGTGAAGGAATTGATGCCTTAATTAAAATCACAATAAAACGGAAGTTAAGATTGTGCTTTTTTTTATCATGATGTACAATTAAACTTGAAACAGTCCTGAAATGATTTTTAAAAATGTAGGCCAGTGCATGATTTAGTTTTTTGGGAACTGATTGTATTGTTTGATGTTGCTAACAAAGTGAAAGTCAAAGTGATTATTGGAGGCATAGCAGAAAAGACTTGCCCTGATAGCCCCGCCCTAAAGGTATTCCATGTGACCAGAAGTAAAGAAAAGTAATTTTGAGGGTGAGAAAAGGTTATATTTGATAAATTTTCTGAGGGCAAATACATTTTTACTAAATGATGACGTACAAAGTTTCATCATATCACATTGTTTCACATAAAAAAGTAAGAAGAGTATATTTAGACTTACTTGCAACTTTAAAGTAAACTGATGGCTAGTGTCATGATTAGCACTGCTGCTGTTAGATCAGCGCATGGCAGTCAATAAAGAGGACAAGGCACAGGTCACTAACAGGACATATCAACTAGGCCCAATATACTGGATGTCCCAGACAATAGTTGACAACTGGAGGTGAAATTGAAATATGTAGTCCACGATGGAAGCTACAATCAGAATAAATTAAACAAGATACTCGGAAATTGATCAGGAAGTTTGCATCAGTCAATAAATAAAGTGTATTTATATTATTTAACAGTTTTAATGTTTACTCAGTATCTTAACTGTAAAGATGTTCACAAATAATTGTACATCTGAGTATTTTTTGTCACCCTTTACAATAAGGTTTCAATAATGTTTACAAATATTAGCGATGTAAAAAGTTGTAAAGCATTTAATAATAATAACACCTATTTTTAAACATTTACTAATGCATTATTAGGGCATTAAAAGGCATTTATTTTACCTCTTTTACAAGATGTAAGAAAAGCCTTTGGTGTCTCCAGAATGTGTCTGTAAAGTTTCATCTCAAAACATCCATCAGATTATTTATAGCCTCCAGAATCTGCCTGTTTTTGTGTCTGAATGCAGTGTAGCTGTTTTCGTAGCCCGTGGCTTTAACCTCCTAGGGCTTGAGTAGGACAGCACATTTTAGCTCTTAAGTGGCTATTTAAAATACTTTGAATGTTTTATATTTTGTAACAGACATACAGTGTCATCCTGCAACTGTTTTGCAGCATATGAAATGTCCCAAACACTATTTTAACTCTCTTAAATGGGAATTTTTTTTGTTTTTACTCTCTGATAGTCAAAGCAAGTTTTAAATAAATTCTATGTTAAATATGCATTAAAAAAATTCAGGAAAAAGTGTTTTATGTAAATTTATGCCACGAGTCCACATACATGGACATAATTTTTCTCTAAAAGTACATCATATCAAAAGATGTTACTTGAGTTTTTATTCTAATTAGGTTCTAATAATCCCAAATAACAAAGAGAAATAAAAAACAAACACCTTGGGCCTTAAGAGGTTAAATCCAAATGAGCATCTTCTGCCTGCCCACTGTTCCCACGTGAGTGTCTGCTTCTCATCTTGCGTTACTTCAAATAAACAGCGGTCAGTGATAGAGACAGACACGAATGAAGCTGAAATACAGCTCATTAGATAAAAATACCAAGTAAGTTTATTTGATGTATTTGTGGCGGAGTTTATTCAAGCCTTTCTGAAATGATGAGTCTTCACACAAATGCCATTTACAGTCCACACACACAAATATATATTAGCGTTTACTGACACCTTGCGGCTGTGGTGATTATAACGGTTAAGAATTATGGTGCGATTTTACTATATTACAAACACGCTCTGTTATAAAAACGTTTTAAATTTATTAAACTTGTAAAAATCACAGAGAGTTGGAACAAATATTTAAATCTCAGTTTATTTACAAAATACTATTATAGAAATTAGTCTATAGAATATTATAAAAACAAAAGAGCCTGTCAATCAATTCGGTGGGCAGTGAAAACCGCACTCCTACGTCACATTGCGGTGGGACTCAAAATCACTGGGATTTGGGTCCTATTTCCTAACGGTAGGAAATTTAAATAAAGAGACTTGTTGGGTTTATATCACTCCATTATGACAGTGGACACACTATACATACACAGTTCTGTCCAAACAGCTTACAAAAATTCCTTTTTATCATAGGTGCCCTTTAATGTATAACACTCAAAAAAAATTATGTTTGTTGTTTGTTCAAATAACTTAATTAAAATGAGCTGAAAGAACAATTCTTGAGTGTTTTTTGGGACAGCTTAAATGTTTTATGTTCAATCTACTTAAATTTGTAAAAACTAACAAGTTAACTTAAATCCTTAATTTTGTCCCAACACAAATCGATTGTGTAGAACCCAGCATTTTTTTTTTGTGAAAGTTGTGCATGTCAATAACAATTGTTGCAGGAGTTCCCAAACTTTTCAGCTCGGGACCCCCAAAATAACAATGCCAGTGACTCGCGACCCCTGTTTTTCTTTGAGGTGATTATAAATACAATTGAAGTCAGAATTATTTGCCCCCTTTTAATTTTTTTCTTTTTTAAATATTTCCCAAATGATGTTTAACAGAGCAAGGAAATTTACACAGTATGTCTGATAATATTTTTTCTTCTCGAGAAAGTTCTATTTCTTATTTGTTCTATTTCGGCTAGAATAAAAGCAGTTTTTTATTTTTTTAAAAACCATTTCAAGGTCTAAATTTGTCAGCCCCTTTAAACTATATATTTTTCGATTGTCGACAGAACAAACCATTATTATACAATAATTTGCCTAATTACCCTAACCTGCCTAGTTAACCTAATTAACCTAGTTAATCCTTTAAATGTCACTTTAAGCTGTATAGAAGTGTCTTGAAAAAGATCTAGTCAAATATTATTTACTGTCATCATGGCAAAGATCAAATAAATTAGTTATTAGAAATGAGTTATCAAAACTATCATGTTTAGAAATGTGATGAAAAAATCTTCTCTCCATTAAACAGAAATTGGGGAAAAAATAAGCAGGGGGGCTATTAATTCTGACTGCAACTCTATATAAACCTTGCACACAACGGCATACACATACCAATAGGCCCAAGTTTGTTCATCAAGTTTAATTTTGAAGAACGCCACTCAAAGACCATCCTCCATGTTCAGTTGTGGCCTGTATTTATTTTTAACGTACATGAGTGCATTAAAGATCTCAAAAAGATTAACCTGGTGCCATAAAATAAATCTGCTGCTTCTGACGCTATTGCTGTGTCTTTAATAAAACGGAATCACCCCAGGGGTTGCACATAAATCGAAAGGCTGATGGCTTGTTATTTGCATGTTTTTTTTCTTATTATTATTATTAATATAATATGAATATATATAATATGGTAACAATGTTACTAATAACTATTATTTTGTTCTTCAGTAGGTTATGGATAAAATATGGTCATTCTAATAGTTTAATAAAATGAATTTGACTTTTGGAAATCACCAAACGACCCCTCCTCATTGTCCTGCAACCCTCCTGGGGGAGTTAATGCACTGTGAGTTAACAAGAACTAACATAAACAACCTCCTTTATCATTAATTAATGTTTACAAAGATGAATGAATACTGTAAGAATGCATTGTTCGTGGTTTGTTCGTAAATACATTAGCTCAAAATCATCAATGGAACTTTATCAGACATTTTTACATTCTTTAACAGTTCTTTTTAAGAGTTAGACATTACGAAAGCTTATTATGCCCTCTTCACAGTAAGTAAATAAAAGATATAAACTCCATATATGAACAGGAATGTGTCTCTCTTGTCTACTTGTTATCCAACTGACCAAAACACATCTAAAACCAGGTGTAAACATACTATGTATCCCCTAAGCCATTTTTAACAGTCTTTACTTTGTGCCAAATAGCTTAGAGGTGGTATATGTGTGTGTACAGGAATGCTTGTAAATGATAAAGAGACCAGCACCGACCCCTGAGGCACTGCAAATCAGACCGGCTCTAGTCCTGTACACTAGTCCATTCTTTTAAATGAAAGACCTCTCCATGTACAATCATTATCGGTTCTGCTGCATTCCAGCAGTGGAAAACTGAGCAGTTAAGCTGAATCCGATTCCCTGAGAGCTGGTGAAGGGCTGGCTTTAATGGGGCCCCAGACAGTCAAATGTGGGGTCAGCAGTTGCTGTGACCCCTCGGCTCTCGGAGCAAACCACATTGAGAGTCAGGAAGATGAAGCTTTTATGATGTGTTCAGAGTTCAACTGGTCTCTATTGAGGCTCTACTACGGCCCTCCCGTTTCCCACAAACCTTCCCAAAAGCCTCATCAAGGCATAATGGATGGGGGTTGTGCTCAACATGAACCCCTGGGGGAAAACAAACAGAGATTGCAATGATGACGCACTTTTATGAGAACACAGCCATTCACAGTTATAGAACCGCTCAAGTCTTGATGTAGTATTGATGTTGAGTTGCTGATTTAAAGGGACAGGCGTACAGGTTTGGAATGATGTAAGAATGAACTGTTGCTTTAAATGTGTTTTGCTGGTCAATACTAAGAATATAAAAAATTCTATTAGAAATGTTGTTGTCATTTTATTTTATTCAAGCAATTTTCCACACAATTGTGAGTTATTACAGATATATCAAAATTTTTTCCTTTTTAAATATTTCCCAAATGATGTTTAACAGAGCAAGGAAATTTTCACAGTATGTCTGATAATATATTTTCTTGTGGAGAAAGTCTTATTGTTTTATTTCGGCTAGAATAAAATTATTGTTTTAAAACCATTTTAGGGTCAAAATTATTAGCCCCTTTAAGCTATATATTTTTTCAATGGTCTACAGAGCAAACCATCGTTAAACAATAACTTGCCTAATTACCCTAACCTGCCTAGTTAACCTAATTAACCTAGTTAAGCCTTTAAATGTCACTTTAAGCTGTATAGAAGAGTCTTGAAAACTATTTAGTCAAATATTATGTACTATTTTTTTTTTGATTTATTTTGATATAGAGGAAATAAGATTTCATATAACATGTCTTTAGATAGGAGAGCTGTCTCTAAAAGAATCCCTAACAATAAGCTTTACATCAGGCCACCTGTTTGAATACAAATTTCACATTGGTTACATATAAATTATAGTTCTAATTATGCATCTGATGATGTCAACACATCATGCCAACCCAGGCTCATTCATTGTAAAAAAGTTGACTCAACTTAAAATTTTAAGGGAACAAACTTTAGGACATTTTAGAGTTTACTCAACTTAAATCAAGCGCAGTAATTGGGTTAAAGTTGAGTCAACTCAAAATTGTCCTTTTGCTGTCTTAAAGTTTGCTGTCTTAAAATTTTGAGTCAACTTATTATTTTTTTTTTTAATGATGCGGATATGTACCCAGGTCTAAATTTCTGTAGAACGCAAAATACGTGAGGTGTACATCACACCGCTGTCTACACATTTTGATGATCTTAAATTTTTCTTGCGTGTCTTCTTACCGTGTAAATCCACCAGAGGGTGCAATATACAATACACTTAAGCCGACCAGGGGTGCGTTTCCTAAACAGCGACGTAACTCGCAGCTGAACTATCATGGTACGATGCATCGTTTGGAAAAAAGAACGATGAAGTGACGAATGTTTCCCAAAATGCATAGTTTCTCTGTCGCAGATCCATTGCTTGAACCATGTTAGTTATAACGTAAATCGCCCTTAATGACGCTCTAAACAGGGCGGAGTAACTACTTCTTTAGAGAAGAACCCCATAATTTCTTTGTGCAGATTATATTGTTTTACACAAACATAAATTTTGAATAAAATCTAACAATAGATCTGGTAAAAACATGCACTCGCTTTCCATATTAACTGAAATATATGGTACATATAGAGCCTGTGTTTGCTTTACAAATATTATTGAGAATGACATATCATATTCTAAAACCTGAAATCACTTACAAAATCTAACACGTATTCTAATATCATATATAAATTATATAAATAAATAAATAATGAGGCGATTTATCAAGAAATGAAATTCAATAATTTCTATGTATTAGAAATTTAAAAATCACACTTTAATAATAATATTAATAATTATGATGATGATGATGATGGTGATTATTATTATTAAAGTAGGATTTTTTTTAAGTCTACTTTTACAATTTGAAACTTTTAAACCACAGCAGAAAGTTCTAACCAGCAGGCCCATGTCATATACAGTACAGATACTTACTAAATAATCCACTATAAATTAAAAGAATTAACGTAGGCTATGTTTTTTTGTTTTCACAAGCTTTGGAGACGTAACATAAATTCCGCTTTTAAATAATAGGTCACCTATAGCTTTCGCCATGAAGCTATGTTCAAAATGACATCAATGTTTTCAAAGTGCACTGCGAAGGGAGCACAAGTGTAAACATGAAGATCGCTAAAACTGAACTGTACAAATACTTTGAAAGCAAATTACACCAAAGAAAGCTTTTATGCGGTTTTACTTTTCATAATTCCAACTTTGAATGTTAGAATGTTCTAAATGAATGGTGCATAGAATGGGATAAGTGGGAATAGAACACAGCCAGGAACTATGTTCGTTGGTGCGACGGATTTGGGAAACGGCAAATCAACAAACTATGTTTGTAACAACAGAACTTGCAACTTTAGTTGGCTATTGATGGTTTTAGGAAACGCACCCCAGGCCAGCTTGCGGTTGACTGACATACCCACCTCCGTCCCTAAACCCAACCGATAGTGTTTTCAAAAGAATTCTAAAAAATGAAAAGCAGTCGCAGCCGCATGATTTTGAAACGTTTTCAGGCTGTTGTTTATTTATTTATTTATTGCTTTTGTTTTACCTGGTTTCTGGAACCATTTTTCGCCAGACTTTGCCCACATCCCAAGTCCAACAATGTATGTGGTGAGCCACTGGGCAAATTAGTAACACCGGAAAAGCCGTCCACATGGAGGTAAGGTTGGCAGTATAGCGTGAAAAGAACAGAAGCCATTGGTGGCGTCTTTCCGCCCCATAGCGTTTGTTTTACAGACAAAATGGAGCCAGATGTACCTCTAGGTACATATTTTATGGTCTCCAGAAATGTAGACATGAGTAAGTATCCACAATGAGCCTGTGTTGCAACGTGCAGATTCAACTCTAAAATAACATAAATATATCAGATTTTGGGCTTTGATAGTTTTTTTTTTTTTTGTCTAATGTAAGATTCCTGAAAGAGCACAGTTACAGACGAGTCTCCGCACTGATTCCATGGGCCAGCCTGTACACCAGCAAGTGACCTTCTTGAGCAGAGGAGAAATTATCATGCCCAACAGAGCCTGGTTATTCTCAAGGTTTTTTTATCCTTCAATTTCGTCAATTGGTGATGTTTGTTCCTCGAATTTGTCATTACTGGCTTGCTTGGTTTGGGACTTGTGGAGCTACGTATCAATAGATTTGCTTATCAGTGTTTGGACTTTCAGCACTGAAATTTAAACCACACTGAACTGAACTTCAACTATAAAAAAAACTGGACTGACACTTTCAATTTCCTAGAACTTCTATGTTAAGCTGCTTTGACACAGTTTACATTGTAAAAGCGCTATAGAAATAAAGATGAACTGAACTGAATTGAAAAACATCCCATGTTCCTTTAGTCTGCCTCTATCAATGTGTGTCTGTAGATTTCAGTTACAATACATATTTTATATATTTTTTCTCTAAATGAGTTTTCTTGATGAGCCATAAATTTTCACTTCAGCAGCTCTTTTTATTTCCCAGTCTTTGTATTTTACTGCACTTCTCTCACTGATTTCACCGTTTTCTTTTCTTATCCACATTTTAAAGGTTTTTAGAGAGGAATTTGTTCATAATCTGCCTAATTATATATAATACTTTATTTTACAAAAGTGTTTTTTTTTCAGTATTTTCTAAATTATAGAGGAATTTAACATAATTAAATGTAATTATATCACATTATGAGTAAATATAAATATTAAATATAACATTTTAGAAAACGTGTAATATAACGTTTTAATAATTCCCTGTTTTATTTGCTGGCAGCTCGCTCTCTGCAGCTCTCACATGGTCGCTTACTAAAGCTAAGCAGAGCTGCGCACGCTCAGGACCAGGATGGGAGATCACATGGGAAAGCTAGGTTGCTGCCAGAAGTGGTGTTAGTGAGGCCAGCAGTGGGTGCTCAACCTGTGGTCTGTGTGGGTCCTAACTCCCCAGTATATTGATGGGGACTCTATACAACTCAGTGAGTGCTGTCTTTCGGATGAGACATTAAACTAAGGTCTCGACTTTCTGTGGTCGTTAAAAATTCCAGAATGTCTTTGAAGAACAGTAGCGGTTTAATCCTGGCATCCTGGACAAATTTGGCCACTTGCCTCTGTCCTCCTAACCATCCCCATATCATAATTGGCTTCATCCCTCTGTCTTTGAGGGATTCTGGCACAATATGGCTGCCGTCATGTCATCCAGGTGGATGTCGCAGACTGATGTTGGATGAGGAAATCCCCCCAATGGTTAAAGTGCTTTGAGTGTCTAGAAAAGCGCTATATAAATGTAAGGAATTATTATTATTATTATTGATATTATTTTATTTGTATTATTATTTTTTTTTAGTTTAACTCTGTTTTTATTGAAATAAATTCGTCAGAGAGCCACAGGATCAGATACATAGAATCATTAGACATCAACTGCTCCAATGTGGCGGCAGAATACAAATTGCTCACATTTTCATATATATGAATTTTATATATAAAAAAGGATGAGGAACCTAACTGCCTAATAAATGAAAAAATAGTTTTATACATTTTAGAGACTGCACCTTTACAAAGTTTTGTATCTAAAACCTGATCGATTTCTTGTTTGGGAGGTGCAAGTGGAAAAAGGGAAAATGTATTTCTTATAAATTCGCGTGTCTGAAAATATCGAAAAAAATGAGTTTTGGGAAGGTTACATTTTTCTGATTAATAAGATGATTTTTTATTTAAAAGAGAAAGCGGCTCTTCATTTAAAGGGCACATAGTTTACCTCTTTTTTATGATTTAATATTAATATTATGGTTCTTCTGAGTGTGCCAGTTTAGATTCAGTTTAAAACACAATTCAGATTTTTTTATTATAATGTGTTAAAAAGTGTCATGTTGGGAGCGTGTCCAGAGCTTGCTGATTTAGGGGTGTGTTGCTTCACATGTAGATTAGTTTCGGCTTCCCGCCCAACGTAACAAGGAGGCGGAGCCATGTGTGCTAGTTTCAAGTACCGAGCTTGTACACCGAGACTAATAACCACGCACACTGAATTAACTTTGACTGAGGCACGGGATGCATCGCTCGAAGCCGCGACACGGCACACCAGACACTCTCTGTGGCGCGGCAGAAACATGAAGTGTCCCGAATCGCGCCGTTGTGTGTACCCTGATAGTAACCTATGTTTAGAATTCTAAAATGCATGGCACAGCGTCAGGTACAGCAGCACCTAGTTAAGATCACAGGGAGCTTCTGTGATCGTGAGAAATACAAACGGCTGAAGTGTAAGGTCGACTCAATGAGAAGTACACATGTTTGCAAACCTACCTAAAGATACAACCAATAATTCCGATTAGAGCGATAATGTGGAGAATATTGATCTTGTGTTGAGCCCAATGAGCCTTGCATCTAAAAATAGAGCAAGGGTGTTCCTTTAATGATATCGCTTCGACTCACGCTGAAAATGGCGGACGTGAATCAACAAACTGAGGATATGATGACGCGTCTGTCAATCAATATTGGTGGGTGGGGGGACCGCACTCCTACGTAAAGTTGTGGTCGATCTGAAAACCGCTCCAATTGGTCCACCGTTTTTTTATGTTGTTAAATTGAAAAAAAAAGCACTGGGTGTGTTTATTTCACCCCAATATGACGGTCTATACACTATACATGCACATATGTCTGTCCAAACAGCTTGAAAAGTAGATTTTTTACCATAGGTGCCCTTTAACACGGCTTCCTTTTACATGAGGCTGTTGGAGACACATTGCTCACACATCCAATGCTTTCATAGATTGAGTTCAGCTCTTGACAATCATGCATTATAGTACTAAACATGATGGAATAATGCTTCATGTCCATTATAAATAATGTGCTAATACTACAAGCTAAATACACTGAGACTCATGAGTTTGATTGGCCTAGTAATGGGTTTTTAATTGGATTTGATTTGTATACTCTGATGTAAGGCATGAGGGTATTGTCAATTGAGGTCTTTGATTAATCACTTTTTCTGACTAATCGTATTTACATGAACACATCTTGGTCCTGCCGAGGTGCAAAAGTGGATTTGTGTGGCACTATCTGCCACGCTACGCACGTTATTACCACTCAATTATTATCAGTGATGTGCACACAAAGAAATGAATACAAGAAAATGACTCAGCTGTTTGGAAGGCAATTTCACACAAATGATGCCCGCGAGGAAACTTGCTCAGGGACAGAGGCTCAATTGAGGAGGCACATTTGTTTGCTAGCAAGGACGTTATCAGGAATTCTTTTTTAGACAATTTTTTCCAAATTGGTATTCTCATCTATTGTGTGTGTGTGTGTGCGTGTGTGTGTGTGTGTGTGTGTGTGTGTGTGTGTGTGTGTGTGTGTGTGTGTGTGTGTGTGTGTGTGTAATGCAATTCAAATAAGAAAACTGTCATTCCAATGGATATCTTTTTTATAGATGTGAATACTGCTGCATTAAGAACTCTCTGTATGTGTGTGTTTTTTATACTGTGTATACAGTTAAAGTCAAAATTATTTGCCCTCCTGTGATTTTTATTTATTTTCTATATTTCCCAAATGAAGTTTAACAGAGCAAGAAATTTTTCACAGTTTGTCTGATAATATTTTTTTCTTCTGGAGAAAGTCTTATTTGTTTTATTTCGGCTTCACTCTCAGAAAAAAATGGTACAATGTAGTACCAAAGAAGGTACAAACCCTTGTCACTGGCGCACTACCTTTTTATGGGACAGAATTGTACCTTAAGACAAAGAAACAAATTTGTACCTATGCAGTTTGTACCTTTTAGGTCATGATTTGTACCATGGTAAACAGAAATGTACCTTTGGTTTTTAAAACCTGCAGATACATTATTGTACCTTCATCAAAGGTTCAAATCTGATCCATGAAGGCACCGACTACAGACAAGACACTACAGACAAGACACTTTGTACATTAACAGTGTCAAATGTGTTCCTTCAAGAACTATTTAAAGGCATTTTGCTATATCCAAAATGCGTCGATTTATTTTCAGTAAATATAAAGCATCAAATACATTTGTAATCAGTGTTTTTAAAAAGTTTCTTTTTGTGTAAATACACCTTTTCCATTTACAATAAAGAATAAAAAATACTTTAACATAAATCAAAAGATCTATTTTTTCTAAACATTTTACAACACTTTTCACAATAATGTTACAGAAAAACATTCTCCCATGTACAATATAAAACATTTTTTTCTCCAATTTTCACACAATACCTTTGTAATCACATAAAAGTTAATTAAAATAACTTAATTTTAAAATAGAAATAGAATTATGCACAAGTTTTGTAATGAGATATGCAAAATGTTTAATTAGTTTACAATACTAAAATGTCTGCATGAACACTTTGCATATGAAGGACTTTTGCCAGCTACCGTGCGTAGTGGAAAGCAAACGGGTGCAGATATCAATAATAAATATGTATTTATCAGGAAATGCTCACCAAATGTTTATTATAAATGCCTTAAATGTTCAGTTTACAAAGAGTTTTATATTTTACCTGTTGTTTTGTATTATAGAACTTAATAATTATTGTTTACGAGTTTCTTTAAACATATGCTTTTAAATAATGATTCATGTTTTAATATGGAAATTATTTATAAAATCACTTTGCCATTCAGTAATATTTATTTTCATAGATATTGTGATAAAGAAGTTGTCCAACACTTATGTACCTTATTTATGAGAACAATTGTGTACCTTCATTTTAATTGTACCATAAAAGGTACAGAACAGTATCATAAGAGGTCTTTTCTGTACCATATAAGGTACAACTTATACAAAGGTACAAAACTGCTCCTTAAGGAACATTATTTGTACCACAGTGTACCTTTTTTTCTGAGCGTGTAGAATAAAAGCTGTTTTTTTAAACCATTTAAGGTCAATATTATTAGCCCACTTAAGCAATATTTTTATTTGATTGTCTACAGAACAAACCATCATTATACAATAACTCACCTAGTGTAACTCACCTAGTTAACCTAGTTAAGCCTTTAAATTTCGCTTTAAGCTGAATACTAGTGTAGCAGATGCCAGCTAGTGAAGTGCTGTGCAGGTAAATCACACTCCTCTGAACTGTGCTCTAGCGACAAACGCTAGAGGCCATGGTCTTTAGCCTCCTTGGTAAAGCAACCAACTCCCATGAGGAAGGTCACCGGTTTGATCCCAGCTCTGTGCGGTATGGGTGGTGTAGGACCGGCAGGGTTACACTAGTATCTTGAAAAATACAATATTAAAAAATACAATATTGTGTACTGCCATCATGGCAAAGATAAAAGAAATCAGTTATTAGAAATGAGCTACTAAAACTATTATGTTTAGCAATTGGAGAAAAAAATATACAGAGGGCTAATATTTCAAGAGTCTCAATAATTCTGACTATATTTATGGAGAAATTTTATTACTTCTTATCAAATTCATATTTATAAAGCATCAAAATAATCAAGTAACTTCAATATCTTTGATTGTGACTTTGTAGCTTTGTTAATAATTGTGGGGAAAAAGTCAATGAAGGTAAAAATAGAAGTTGGATCATTTTATATTGATTTTAGTGTCCCTGTTACATAATTGCAGTTGTAAGCTACAGTACACCCACATCACAGGGTGATCCTGGGATGCAGTGTCTGTTTTGTTCGTTCCATATTTTCTTTGAGTTTTCAGCTGACCTGCAGACCAATAGAGTTATTAAGGTGGGGAGAAATAGCATGCAGAAGTAAAAAATACACGTTTACGCCATCTAGTGGTTAAATGGTAAAAAATAAGTTATAAAGCACACTGGACACTTCTTTTGTTTTGAAGACGAAGAAGATGAATTTTGCAGGATTATTTAATTAACCCAGTGGTTGAGTTAAAAAATATTTGGTGCTTTGTTGGGTTATTTTTGACATTTATTTGATTATTTATTAATAACTCAACCCGTTGGGTTAAATACTTGGTGCTTTGTTGGGTTATTTTTTTTTTACCTTTATTGGGTTATTTATTTAATAACTCAACCAGTTGGGTTAAAACTTTTGAATTTCCACAGTCAACTGATTTAACAGAGACAGTACAGCTATATTATTATGCGTACGTGATTTATTTATTATTATTATTTTTTACAAAGTTCTTTTAAGTTCTAACGCAATATTGTTATTTTTTTTATCAAATTACCTCTGCTGCGTGTCGTGTTTTTTTAAATTCATTTCACCAGCATTCTTACTTATTGATGATACACTTCACAGCCGATCTAGGCTATACTAGATGGATAAAAACGTTTAAGTGTGTGGAACTTAAAATGTAATGGAAATAAAGCATTTTCAGTATTTTTGAAAACGGTATGTTATTTATTTACACAGCAATAATTATAAAATTTATAGTACTACTAGTAATAGTAGCAATAATACCAGAATGGAAAAAAAATAACATTTAATCAAAATAACCCAATAGGGTTAAAAATAACCCATAGTTGGGAAGATGTTATAATAACCTAAAGTTGGGTTTTATGTTGGGATATTTGTAACCCAAGTATTTTAACTGAGTATGTGCTAGAATGTGCTGGAATGAATGAATACCGAGAATAGATTTTCTCATAAGCATAACACGATGTTGATTGGTAAACAAACAGGCCATCATTTGAATCTTGCTTTTTCGCCAAAACTGCGCACTTTTAATGTATCTTACACTATGTACAGATGATAAGAATGTGACCAAGTACTTTTAAAACACAGGCACATGACTGTGCTCCGTTATTCTTTTTCAAGAATAAAAAATCCCCTCAGTGCTGTAAAATATGAATCTCCCGAAGCAAATCCCGTAAACTGCTGTGACACAACATCTGCCATGACTTCCTGTGTGTGTCCTCTGTCGGATAGAGATTTTTAAGTCACAGGTGTCACCACTAGAGGAAGCACTTGAAATTAGGAAGAGCTCAGCCTCAGTTCAACGTGTCAGTGCCTGTTGTTCAGTCCGACCAGCCGAACGCTTTCCTCCCATAACCTTCTTGCCACCAAATCGTCTTTTCCTTCTGGAGCAGGGTCTTTTTCAGCGCAGTCACTGCACAATAGATACAGAAATCGTAAATTAACTGTAAAAGATAGACTGTAGACATGATATATTGGACATATTTGGCTTTTAAGATTGAAGCTAAAATTGCATAGGTAGGGCTGCTAACGTCTTCCAAGGATAACAGTCTACACAGTAGTGAGCATGAGCTGGAGCCATGGTATTGAAAATACAGTTCCATTTTTATTAAACCTTTAATTGATGTGTAACTAAATAATTTTGTGTGTTGTTTGGCACACATTCCTTTCGTTTTTTTATAAAGAGTTTGTGAGCCATATGGCACTTAGCCACTAGAGGGCGATCAAAATATTTTGGCTTCACTTTTTTCCAATACAGCAGCTATGCCTCCATCCAAAAATGTAAATTATACTCATGTGAAAAACTGGAATATTGATAAAACCTTTTCCATCCAATGAGTGAAAGAGAACAAAATCGTCACAGCCCAATAAACTGTCATCAAAAAGAACTAGAGCCTAAAGTTTGTTGACAAACTTTGATGTTGGCTTGAGAAAGGTAAGGTAACAAAGTGGTGGGTGGTGAGGAGGGGGTGTTGAGGGATTTTGGTCCAATGTTAATGGAATTTAAAGTCCCTATGTTTTAAAATGGAAGTTTCTTCACTATTGTAAGTCAATGGGCAAATTTAGGGCACTCTTGCACCCCAGTTTAATATGTAGATTTACACAGCTTGGCAGCCTTTTCGATTGTGGAAATTCAACATGTTTCTACGAATTTCTCTTTCAAAGTTATGATTCGTCAAAGTTAGGTTCAATGTTAAGTCAAAGAGATTTTTCAAGTTTTCTGAGTCAATTTCTAGAAAACCAAAAGCCAGATCAGTTCAAAAAGATATAGCAACTTGGGTCAGACTAGTCTAAAGGTCTGGCCGAAGTTTGGTGGTCATAGCATTAAAGCCCTAGGAAGAGGAGTTGGTTATTATTTCTCAGAAAAAGGGATAATAACAAGTTTAAGTAGCATAACAGCATGTTGGCTTTCTTAAGAATGACCAAAACAACATTTCAGATGTTTTACAATGTTGCCAATCCCATTGAATACATTTTTATTTGCATTTTCAAAATTATTCACATCACGGCCTTACCATTAAGCACATCTTTATGCAATAATCCAAAATGCACATAAAAATAGTTGGATGGATACATAGCTATAGTTTTTTAGCAATGTATTAACCAATTTGTATTGCTTTTACCTGAAGTAGCAACCAGACTTGCTCTCTAAGCCCTCAGTAACAGCACAGTAGATCGTGGTCTGTGCTCCCTGCCAGGGAGTCTTCATCAGCAGCATGGAGGGCAGAGATAGTATAGTTTTCAGCATGGGAAACCAAGACAGAATATGGCGACTCAGGTCCGTTCGAATCACTCCTGGATGCAAGCAGTACGAAGAGACTCCAGTACCTATGAAAGCATACGGTGAGATTTAAAACAACACAAACAACAAAAGAAACATCATTTTTAGTTTGTCAAGCAGTTGTTTTTGACATCTCACTATTCACTCATTTAAATATATAGGAGTTGTTTTTGAATGGCTGAAATAATACTAATACTTTTACCTAGACTTGACATTGATGGTTAAAAAAAAAAACTTGGTAACTCTTAAAGGTGTACTTAGTACACAGTAATGCACAATAGTAGTTACAATTAATCATATATAATACATGCAAATAACCTTAATCATATAGTAAGTACATGTAATTAATCATCACTCAGTACTTAAATGAGTAATTACACTGTAACAAGGACACAAAAATAAAGTGCAACTACAAACTTTTAAATCGTATGTATCGGCACTAGGGGGAGGGCTTGGAATCAAGGAACGCAAAGTGCTGAATACAAGAGGTTTATCTGAATAAGAACTCTTGAATTAAACATGGTCATAGGGTTACAAGGTAACGTTGTATTCTAGAATAGGGTAGAGCGGGGCACAAAGTAACACTTTTTGGTTTTGGCTAAATAATGAACAAAGTAATGGGGTTAGACAAACCATGTTTTTTTACCAACAACACACAAGCCTCTCCTATAAATGAGCACTAAACGTATGATCGTTGGACCTATGGTTTTTGTGCAGTATTGTCAAAACTGGCAGGAGTAAAAATATTACTATTTACCCCACCTGCGGGGCAAGTTGTAAAAGACAGAGGGTTAGTTGTAACACATGCTTAAAAATGCAGATTTCACAGTTAATTTCATTCCTGTTTACTGTAGCTATATTTCCTCTGTACTTAGCACAATTTATTTTTTTATTCTACATAGCACAGTATGTTGATTTATTTATTTATCTATTCAAGAAACACATTTGTATTTATTTGCATTATTATCCATTATTATCCAATGCATTTATTTGAATTGTTGGCAATAAAAAAATTCTATTAAAAAACATATTAAAAACATTATATATAAAAGGTTCTCAATGTAACACTCAAAATTCAACAATTATTTTGTTAGTTTAATTGGTGTCCAACAGTGTGCTGCTTAATTGTAACACCTTGTTACAACTAACCCCGCTGTGTCGTATTTGTCTTTAAAACTGGCTAGCAGTCACTGAGTTTTTTACATTTTTCAAAATAGTTCCATTTTTTAGCCTAGAAGATGGTAATAACAGCAATATAAGATATAAGACTATAATAAAAACACTTGTATGCTGCAAAAATGGTTTCTCCTGTGTTTCTCATCCAAATATCGCCAAACTTTTTCAATAATTGGCAGGAATTGGCCAACACTGTGGTGAAAACCTTGGAAGCATGCCATGGTTAACCCTGATCAAATACCTTAAAACGCTGTGTTACATTTTATCCCACATACTTTGTGCCCCGCGCTCCACTAGTATCTACTTCGTAAAGCAAAAACAAAGAAAATTTGTTAATTGATTTGCATATTTACACTGCAATCTTGTATACTATACCAAGAGCTGTATTATATCCTACCTTTCATCCTTCGGGCAAGTTCTCTGGAGAAAAGCACATTGGCCAGTTTACTCTGTTTATAGCTCACAAAAGGACTGTAAGGCCTTTTGTCAAAGAACAGGTCATCAAATTCAATCTTTCCTGTGGGAAAAACAGTGACAAAAATTGATATTTTTTTACAGCAGATAGTTATAGGAACTAGTAGCCACAAGGCCTGGTTTCTTGAGAACTAATTATTTAGCTGACCATTTTGCTGGTGCATTCACACCCTCACATTAAGAACTCTTAAATGATGTAAGCTAATTGACGGCAACATCGAATGTTGCATTCAACAAAAGTACCAACTAGATGATGGAATGTTAAGTGTTTCATGACAATGAGACATTCATTTCCATGCGTCATAAACCTTATTTCTTTTGGTGATTTTATTTTGTATAGAAATAACTAATGTTATTCAGTAAGAATGCATTACAATTAACTTTCTGTTTATCATAGAATCCTGAAAGAAATGTATCATGGTGTTCAACATCGATAACTATCAGAAAATGAGTAGCAAATCGGGATATAAGAATGATTTGAAGGTTAATGTGAAGTATTGGTGTTTTTTAGATTTATTTTTGGAATTTTGGCATATATTTGACATGACAGTAGCTTGACAGGAAATTAATTGAAAAGAGAGAGGAGGGTAGGATCGGAAAATGTCGTCAAGCCGGGATTGGAACTTGAGACACCCGGAGCGCTGCCGCTCCATATGTTGATGTTTAAAATGCAACATTACAGGAATAAATTACACTTGAAATTTATCCATTTTAATTACTGCTTTATCCACTTTAATTACTGCTATTTTATATTTTAATAATACATGATAATATTCGTTTTTTTTATTCAAATAAATGCAGCTTGACCCCAAAGTAATAAATATAGTCTAGTCTGAAAGTATCAGTATCAGTATTTTAGTCTTCACTAAATATCTATAAGCCTGTGTGGTACAAAACAATGACAAAATTAGCATTTTGAAGATATAAAACAGACATAAATATGTAAAGCTTGTAGTTTTTCACTAAATCAGGGGTGTCCAAACTCGGTGCTGGAGGGCCAGTGTCCTGCAGAGTTTAGCTCCAGCTTTCTTTAACACACCTGCCTGGAAGTTTCTAGTACACCTAGAAAGAGCTTGATTAGCTGATTCAGGTGTGTTAAATTGGAGTTGCAACTAAAATATGCTGGACAGCGGCCCTCCAGGACGGAGTTTAGACACTCCTGGACTAAATGCATCAACGTTTTATTTCACGTCACCTTATACTTCAGTTTCTCATCAAATCTTGACCAATCAAATGCTCCCTAGTATCTGACATGCCCCACCCCCTTCAAGACGCTTTTCATTTGCTTTTCTTTTGATGTGCTTGAGCTCAACCACTCTCACTGGCAGAGCTGTGATTAAACAAAACGCTATTGGCTGTTTTTAAAGGGGAGGAGCTACAATCTGTCCCACCCTCTCTTCGTTTTTCAGTTGAGATTACGTCAAACATCAAATAAAAAAATGCACATTTCAGAGCACATTACGGGACCTTTAATGAAAAGAAAATTACCACCAACATGTGCAATACTGGACACGTTAACCACACGGCTGGGTGAGGATCTCTTCAGCATTCCTAGCAGTAGATTGGTCAAAAGAAAATGTCCCAAGTGATTGACCGCCAACTGTGTTTCAAATCTATCTTCAGTGACACACTTTGGACACATCATGACACCTGTCAGGAAAAAAAAGACTTAATCTCTCTCTCTGTTTCTCTTGCTTTTATAAATCAGTCTATGATGAAGTCTTACCTGCATTGTTTATGAGTATGTCCAGTCGTTCTTCTGTGGCTATGAACTCTTTGGCAAATTCACGGACGGAATAAAGAGAAGCCAGATTTAAGTGTCTGATGACTACATTACCATTTCCAGTGGAGTGACGAATATATTCAGCAGCGTTTTCAGCTCGAGTCAGGTCCCGACAGGCCATCACCACTCGAGCCCCTAAATGCACACAAAGTCAGTTTGAACGGGAAGCTCAGGACTTGTTGGACTTGTTGGACTTGTTGATATACCCACTCAAAAGGAATATTGAGTTGGCGGCAGGGCTTTCTTTTGCACATCATTCTCTCATACCAAACTAACAGTAAGATGGGCGTGGTTAAGGTTATTGATATGCGGTTGCTATGGCATCATGATGTCAACAGAAGGATTGCCATTTCAAATGCTGAAGCAGGTGGTCAGACTTTTGTTGTAGATTCCCAAAAGAAACATTTTCAGTAGATTAATTTGCACAGATTAATTATTCACTTTAAGAATAACAATGTGAGCTAGCAAAATAAACAATGTAAATTTTGAATTCACAGGGACTTAAAAGGTCCAAAATGATACCTTAAAGGCACTTCAATGCACTTTTTAGGTATTAATTAGTACCTTGAATGTACAAATGTGGACCTGTTATGTCCCAAAGTGTACCTTTTAAAAAGGTAGCATCCCAGTGACAGCTTTTGTACTTTATCTCTGAGAGTATAGATCAGGGGTGCCCAAACTCAGTCTTGGAGGACAAGTGTCCTGCAAAGTTTAGTTCCAACTCCAATCAGACACACCTGGGCTAGCAAATCAAGATCTTACTAGGCTTTCTAGAAACACCTTTGCAGGTGTGTTGAGGCAAGTTGGAAGTAAACTCAATTTGTACACCCCTGATATAGATCTTACAGTCTCATACCTCTATAAGCCATGTCTTTTGCTGTTTCCCTTCCAATCCCAGTGTTGGCACCAGTGATCACAACTGTCTTTCCATCCAGACGAGCATGACTTTTGCAGACCCCACCAGCTATCCATTTCCGCAGCAGCATAAAGCCTGTATGGAAGATAAAACCAAAGCTACATAAACAAGGATTCAAAATGGTCACTCTGATTCTTGAAAACATGTTGATATTTTCGTGTTTAATGTGTAATATAATAAGTATTTTGGATGGCTGTTATTTGTTTAGGGGTTGATCGCTTATGCTGACCAAGGTGCATAATAATACAAAATAATATGTATATATATAATATGTTATAACATATTATAACATAAAACATATACTTGTGAAATAATGGTAAAAACTACAATAACATTTTTATTACATTTTTCATAGCAATGCAAAATCTTTAGTGTCATTTGTCCTTTAGAAATAATAATAACCTGAATAATAGAAATAAATAGATAATATCAAATGAAGAATGAATAGATTCATATTAAATTCTTATTTAGTTTCTGTATAGTTTCAGCGGGCCTTATGAAGGCAAATTTAAGACTTTAACAAACCAAATGAATAAAATATAATGAGTTCCCTACTTTTAAATTGAAAGTTCACCCAATTTTTTTCCTCTCTGTGTAAAAACTTAGTTTTACAGCACTAACTATACTTGCATTAAAAAAATTTTTACCATCTAACAAACTTACAAAAAAAAGATTGACTACAATTTTTTATAATAAAGTATTAATTTATAATAATATTCATATAATATTATTTATATTCACATTATATTAACACTGAATTAAATATAAAATAATGAAATATTCATCAATTGTTGCATGCATTTAATGCCATAAAACTTAAGGATTAAAGATTAATGATTAACTAATTAATAATTAACTTACATTTTAGGCCCTTAACTTGTGAAGCAGCTTAAGTTTTAAGAGAGAACACTTTTTATATTAACTAAAGATTGTAATAAAGCACCTGAATATATATAGTTAAAAAAATGTAACTCACTGATCGCCAGCAGCGCGAGGACAGCGCCATAGTTCACTCCATCAGATGATGTGCCCGGATCCCTCATTTCGCATGTAGAAGTAAACAACGTGAAGAAAACCCTCTCACGTTGTGTCCTCTCTGTGCACAATGCTATATATAGGGCTTGACTTAAGCAACTTAAACAGAAGCTTACCTGCTCTGCGCTTCGGCTGGTTATGAAACTTTTATTATGAAACGTTTATCTCGGCACAATTGAGAAATGATTAGTTGTCAGATTGTAGCCTAAGTTTAGAAGGCTATTTAGGGCCTATTCTACTTATGAAAATGGTAAAACGTCTATTGAGCTGTGGATATTTTGAATTAAAGAAAGCAGCTTTGCATTCGATGTCATTGTGATAAATTATTAATTATATTTATGTACGATTAACTAAAACATGCGGTTTAAACGAGTCATTTGTTCGACAATATATATATATATATATATATATATATATATATATATATATATATATATATATATATATATATATATATATATATATATGTGTGTATGTGTGTGTGTGTGCGTGTGTGTGTGTGGACTGAATACATCTTTTGAATGGTTTTGATTCGCTGAAAGAACCGAGTCATAAGAGTCGTTTGTTTGTGAATCGGATCAGCGGTCGTGCCTGGATTCGTGCTGTATTCTCGGTTGTTCTAAAAAGTGCGGTGAACTCAGTAGTGTGTTGTTCTGTCCACATTGGCGGATGAACCCGCGTTCAGAGCCGTTTCAGAGCCATAATGAAACCGGATGTTGTATACATCACTAGGTTCCACAATGTTTTTTAAAAGAATCGTTTTCTGAAAAATGACACGTTTTGAGTTCCAATGCAATTTGGCAGTGCATTGTGCATGCCAGGGCTAAAAATATTAATATTTAAGCCAATAATTTTATATAATAGATATTTTTAGTGAGCAATTTTTTAAAATCATAAATTGATTTCAGAAAAGACCAGTTTGTGATGGTTTTGACAGGTCCTCTTCAAAACACCATCAATGTATTAAATAATAAAATAATGTCTTTATTCAACCAGCAGTTGGCTAGATAGTATAAAATGTTGTCGTTTGTAAGGAAGGACGCCATTTTCTTGTTCCAGTAACCACTCCTCCTTATTTCGGAGATTACAGCCAATCAGCGCAGCGAATTCAAAACAGGAAGTGGCGTTTTGAGCGTATCAACCAATCGCAGCAGGAGAAAAAACAGAACCTCTGCCCATTTAGCGCACTTATTCGTCTCGTCTGTGACGTACCGGCAGGCTTTGTGTTCTTTCAATATATCTCGTTGAATATATTTCCATATAGACTATAATCCGGTAAGTATTTTCTTTTACAATTACGACCGTATTTGCGCTTTAATTCACGCGTTAGATGGCCCTCGTTCGTTATGTGCGCAGGACCGTATGCGGAGTGCGCACTCAGTAGGCGACGCGCGAGGGGGTTGCTGCATTATTTGTGACTGAGTTTTTGTAATAGACATAGAGCTGGGTCTCTGTCCGACCCAGTTTGTATTTTCAGCCCTATTTTCTGTATTGTTCACACATCTAAGGCTCGTGCTTTTGCTCTGATCAGTCAGATCATTCAGTCTCAGACAGTGCATATCTGTGACCAGGAACTACTTTTCTCTTCGCCCCTGTCGGTTAGATGAAATCATTACGCGTACTTACACACTTTTTTTGGGAGATTTTTAGGAAGTGATGCGGCAGCGTTCTGAATATCTATCAAATGTTAACTCAATTAATGCAGGATTTTTTGTTTGTTTGTTTGTTTGTTTATAATGTATATAAATACAAAATATACCATAATTTATGTTTTATTTATTTACTTATTTTTATAATTTACAGGATGAAGGGATTTTTTAAACGACAGTCTTGACGTTGAAACTGGTCGGACCCGATTCCTGTCGGAACGTGAATATTGTGAGGGTCTTCACTTCAAATGTTTTTCACCTGTCGAATTTAAAATGAAACCATAAAATGTTTTGATTTATGATTAGATAATGCTCCAAATGTCATTTGTAGCTTTACGGTTTATAGGTTTTTAAAACATGTTTACTGTGTTAAAGAAACATGGATTCGGATTTGTTTATGGAGTGTGAGGAGGAGGAGCTGGAGCCATGGCAACAGCAGTCTATGGATGAACCAGCCGGAAATGCTGAAAGCAGTACTCCCACCGGTGTGTCTTTTTATGTAATATTTATAATAAAAGAGAAATTTAACGAAGTATTTTTAAATTATCTTTTTAACTTTTAATAATGATAGATATTCTTAATAGGTTTTACTTTAATAATAATTTTAACATCATTATAACATCTAAAACTTGTCATCATCCAATGTTAAGTGACTTCCACTCCAGCCCCGGTGGTTGATGTTCCGGCTCCGCCTAAGACCATGGTGATCCCAAGCCTAACTTCTGTAGTAAATACAGCAAACACAGTTCCGCTGATCACAAACACAAGTGAGTCTTCTTTTCTTTAATCATTATTTACTTATTCAAATGATGTTGCAGAACACCAATTAATTATGACGAATCATCGATTTGTCTTTTTAATTTAATAATTCAACAAAAATACTTGTTTTAAAGAAATGCAAATGACAAAATACTATTCTTTTAATTATAAATTAATTGAAAAATAAAGCAGTTTTTTTATGATTAGTGTGCTATACACTCACCAGCCACTTTATTAGGTACACCTTACTAGTACCGAGTTGGACCCCCTTTTGCCTTCAGAACTGCCTTAATCCTTCATGGCATCGATTCAACAAGGTACTTGAATTATTCCTCAGAGATTTTGATCCATATTGACATGATCGCATCACACAGTTGCTGCAGATTTGTCGGCTGCACATCCATGATGAATCTCTCATTCCACCGCATCCCAAAGGTGCTCTATTGGATTGAGTTTTGGTGACTGTGGAGGCCATTTGAGTACAGTGAACTCATTGTCATGTTCAAGAAACCAGTCTTAGATGATTCTCGCTTTATGACATGGTGCGTTATCCTGCTGGAAATAGCCATCAGAAGATGGGTACACTGTGGTCATAAAGGAATGGACACGGTCAGCAACAATACTCAGGTAGGCTGTGGTGCTGACACGATGCTCATTTGATACTAATGGGCCCAAAGTGTGCCAAGAGAATATCCCCCAAACCTTTACATCGCCATCACCAGCCTGAACCGCTGATACAAGGCAGGAAGGATTCATGCTTTCATGTTGTTGATGCCAAATTCTGCCTCTACCATTCGAATGTCGCTGCAAAATTGGAGATTCATCAAACTAAACAAGGTTTTTTTCAATCTTCTATTGTCCAATTTTGGTGAGCCTGTGCGAATTGTAGCCTCAGTTTCCTGTTCTTAGCTGACAGGAGTGGCACCCGGTGTGGTCCTCTACTGCTGTAGCCCATCCGCCACAAGGTTGGACGTGTTGTGTTTTCAGAGATGCTCTTTTGCGTACCTCGGTTGTAACGAGTGGTTATTTGAGTTACTGTTGCTGTTCTATCAGCTACAAGTCTGGCCATTCTCCTCTGACCTCCGGCATCAACAAGGCATTTGCGCCCACAGAACTGCCACTCGCTGGATATTTTCTCTTTTTCGGACCATTCTCTGTAAACCCTAGTGATTTTTGTGTGTGAAAATCCCAGTAGATCAGCAGTTTCTGAAATACTCAGATCAGCCTGTCTGGCACCAACAAGCATGCCACGTTCAAAGTCACTTAAATCACCTTTCTTCCCCATTCTGATGCTCTGTTTGAACTGCAGTAAATCGTCTTGACCATGTCTACATGCCTAAATGCATTGAGTTGCTGCCATGTGATTGGCTGATTAGAAATTTGCATTAACGAGCTGTTGGACAGGTGTACCTAATAAAGTGGCCAGTGAGTGTATGTTGCAATTGTTTTAAAATCATACGTTCCGTATGATTGAACTTCAGCTAAATATATTAATTCAGCTAAATACATCACTTATAATCCATGTCAAACTTAAGGAGGTTATGCGCACATGCTGATTTCTGCTAAATGAACACTTTTTACACATTTTGGCTGTACAATTACAGAGCAATAGCATTTTTGGAGCTATAACTTTTGCAAACTGTTTTCTAACGTTTTCTCATATTTTTGTAGCAAATAAAAACTTTTCAGTACATTGTTGCGTAAACATTCTTAGAAAGGGAGCACAAATTACAAAAGTTGTACATGAATGCAGTCTTGTTGACATTCAGCCTGCATTAGTCTTGGTGATCAGTCATTTATTTTTTCAGTTACTCAACGTGCTGTCGTGCCGACTGAGATCCCTAAAGCAGTGCAAGGGCAGCCGGTCATCTTGGCACCAGGAGGAGGAGGACTGGGCACTGTGGCTCTGTCACAGGTTCTCCTGCCTGGAACATCTATTGCCAATGTTACCAACAGTCAGCCGATCTACTTTACCACACAGGTGCTGCCATTTTATCTTAAAGATTCCAGCACATTACTGTTGTCTGAAAAAATGTTAATCTATGTGTGTCCTCCTATCTTATACAGGGTCTTCCTGTCCAGAATATCCAGCCTGGCCAGGGTCCAATGAGCTTAGTGCTGAATGTTCAACAAGGCCAAACTGTTCGACCCATTACTCTACTCCAGGGTATGTCAGTGTGCTCCTGTTGTGGTCTTACGCTATAGTTCTGTGCATTAATTAACAGTGTTTTCTTTGACTTTTTTTAAGCACCTGGCACACAAATTTTTAAACCAGCCCTCGGAGCAACCCAAATAATTACCCAGCCTGCTCAAATAAGGGCTGGAGCTCCAGTTGCAAACAGAGCCCAAACGCCTAGTACTTTCAGCACAGTGCAGATCCCTGCTACTCTCACTTTTCGTACCACAAACGCAGTCACCCCAACAGCTGCCAGTTCTCTACCCATCGTTTCTACTACAACCATTACTCAGCCTACCAGAACCACTACTAAAATTGGTAAGAATAAGAATTTAATTGGGCTTTTTAAAGTTAGATTTTTAATGCCTGATTCATACTACACAATATTGTTTTCTATTTATGTATTAATTCTTGTTATTAGTTATTTATTTTTATTTTCATTCAGAAGGCAGAACTAGTGACTGGCTTTCAAAAACAAGAGCCAACAAAGGCTAATGAAACCGCATGTTAACTATTTTAACTAGTTGTCTTGTCAGAAAAAAAAAACTAATTGAAAGAATTCAATCAAACTTAATTGAAATTGAATTGTCTCTTTCATTTTGTCATGTTTATGGAAGCTGTGTGTGGAAGAGCTTCTGTGTTCCTATTGGTCAGCATCACAGATGTGACAAATAATTATGAAGGGTCTTAAAAAATAAACTTTTCAGTCTTTCTATCACTAAGTTGTGAAGCATCTCAGATGTTGTCCAGTAGGTTGTTTTCACATGACGAAATTTGCCGAAATTCAGATGGAGGGCAGGAAGTGATTCTTCTACATAGGAATCACTATCAGAACATCAAAATATATTTCTGTTTCACGTTGTTTATAATTGTTTAAATCAGCCAAAATAAGAAATGCTGAACAGCTTTCATAGACTTCCAAAAGTTTTGCTCATAAAGGGGGGAGAGTTCAAGCAACTGGCTGATAAACGGAAGAAAAGGCGACATGTAACAAGCTACATGTAACAAATGCGAAAATTCGTTTGACAGCATTAATAAATAATATATACAGGCCTAACTATGTGTATAAATGTGTTAGTGTGTTATATAAAAATCAGATACAAACATCACCACACTTATACAAAATCCAGGAGACTATAAATAGCGTACCCTGCCATGTAATCGCTGCAATGAAATCTCCCTCTTGTTTTGCAATAATCCATGTCTTTACTGCCGTTTTGGCGAAATAAACGACCGTAAGGTGAACACCTTAGCATCAGTGAAGTCCCCCCTTACAAAAATCGATAAATAATAGTGTAGACTATGCGTCCACACTATTGTATGCTTTCATCTGTTATTTCGTGATGTCTGGAAGATATCAGCGTGGAAAAAACTTTTATAGTAATTTATAATAAACATGTTTTTGAACAACTTAGTAAACTGTATAATGTGTACAACTTTTTGTTAATGAATGCTACAGAATACTATAGTATGGTAAAGTGATAAACTAATAAATAACATTAGTGTAAACTGTGGTGCATTGTGATGGTGTATTTTAGTGAAGAGAACTGAACCTGTTGAATAATTTGTTTATTACTACTGTTGTGTTGTACCACAGCAATAATATAATTACTACGACAGTTTAATTCAAGTAATTATCTTTAATATGCTTCCAAACACTATAGTATTTACTATAGTAACGTAATCGCCTCGATTACAGGCAAATATATTTTACTTCAGTAGAAAACTCGGCGCTCTTCATGGTATAAAGATCATGCCCAACATAAGTGTTTATTTTCTATTTATATCTCTTTTGGAATCTATGTATTTTTTTTGGTCAGTTATCTACAAAATAAACAAAAACAATTACATTTTAGGTGAGGTGATGGGCAAATAGTTTTTTCAATAATAAAGGAATCATTAATTAAATTCAAGCAGGCCTATTATAACATAAAATATAGTATTTCTGAAAATTGTCTTTATTTCATGAATTTGAGTTATGAATTACAGTATCGCTATACTACTTGGTATCACAAAACTTCAGCTGGTATAGTATCATAACATGAATTAATGGTATCACGACAACCCTAGTCTGAACCAGATATAAGAGACATTTGCAGTAAAATTAAATAATTTAAAATTAAGTTTTGTAAATGCCTGCCATTCTTCTACAAGATAAAAATAAAGGAATCAAGTATTTACTTTAATAATTCTTTGCTACTTTATTGTGTATTTTTCACAGTTGCTTGGCCAATCAGCATTCAGGATTACAAGGATCTGTTTTAAAATTGAATTTATTTCTATTTACAGTGACAATAAAGCAAGGAAATGGACCCTTAGACATGCAAAACCTAATGAATCTTGTGAAGTCTGTGAACCTTCCTGGTGGGGCTCAGGCGCAGACATTTGTAGTCATGAGCAATCAAAATACCAAAAACGGTCCTGTTGTTTCCTCTGCTGTTCCTATCATCTCACAAAATGTCATCCAAAGTAAGTTTGTTGTTCTGATTATTGCATTGATTTTATATTAGAGTAAAGCCATGCTGATAAATTCCAAATTATTCTCTTGCAGCGATCCCACTTCCAAATGCAACATCATCAACAACCACTCATTTGTGTCCTCGTTGTGGAGCTCAGTTCAGAATGATTGAGGCTCTACGGGGTCATATGTGTGTAAGTACATACTTTGTGAGGATTCTGTAAATGTGTTTGGTCACCTAAAAAACGAATCTCTTTCTCTCTTAGTTTTGCTGCCCAGATCTGGTCCACATGACTGAAACAAGCAGTACCCCAACAGCTGTGAAACCCCCAGCAACACCACCTAAGAGTGCCTCTGTTGTGCCTAGTGCCAAGCTGGATAGCCCACCTAGCAAAACAGGAGATAGTCATCCCAGACTCGTTATGCTGGTTGATGATTTTTACTACGGCACATTTGAGGGAAATCGAGTCTATGTACCAATGGACAACTCAAAAGAACCGTTATCATTCAGATGCCTGACCTGTAGCAAGAAACTGAAGAATAATATTAGGTATGTTGATGGACGGACATTAGAATTCTTATGCTGCGTTCACACCAGATGCGGAAGAATCGTTAAGCGTGAGTGATTTACATATTAAGTCAATGCAAAGACCAGAATAGACATCCTGGGGCATGATACGCGCGAATGATACAATTAGCATGGATGAAGCGGCGCGAGTTGAGTGTTTTGCGCGATTGACGCGTGTTTCGCACGAATCGCTCCTGCCGACACCAACAGTTCATCAAACTGGGCTCGGCTCAGTCAGAAGCACAGCTGAAAGCTTCCATCATCCAGGTATAGTTTCTGGAGGAGTTTATGAGCTCACAGAGCTGGGTGCACCTCTGAAAGCATCCAGTGGACTCAGACACGGCTCCAAACGAATCAACACTGTTTTCCTAAAGCACATAAACACAGCTATTCTCTCAATAAAATTCATGTTGGCAACGAAGCTAGAGTCACCGGGCAGACAGAAGCTCTGCCCATCACGTGAATCCGCATCTATTGTGAAGTGAATTTGACGCGCCAATGAAGCAGATTCGATGTCTATTTACACACAAATAGCGCAATTTATCTGCACTTGCCGCGTCTGGTGTGAACACAGCATTATACTGCATTCACACCAGATACGGCACACGTGGTGCTTCAGACTGAGCTGAGCCCAGTTTTATCAACTTTTGTCTGGTGTCGGCAAGAGGATTTCCCCTCAGGACATCAACAACAGGCACTACGTCATGATCACTCCCTTACAAGAGCAAGCTCCTGATTGATTAACACGGTGTAAATGTCCGCTGAAGTTCAGATTTTCCAACTCAAGAAATTCGCTCAACAAAATCCATAACTCACACCTCTTCATCCGTGTCTGGTGTGATGGCAGCATTAGTATAAATATCTAGTCGAAGATGATAGGTTTCGTTTTAAGGAAATTCCTAGTCTTTGCTTTGCTTTTCTTTCATATGTTGGAACTGTGCCATTAGTGATCATTTGTTCTCTTTGAAGACTTATGAACCATATGAGGTACCATGTTGAACTGGATCAGCAAAATGGGGAGATGGACAACCACACATCCTGTCAGCATTGTTACCGTCGCTTTCCCACACCGTTTCGTCTGCAGTGCCACCTGGAGAGTGTCCATACGTCCATTGAGTCATCTAGTAAGAACTATTTTTATTTTATTAATCTTTATGTTTGAAGGTGCCATACACATCATTGGTTTTAAAAGTTAAATTGTTCTCTGATATCTACATAGTAGGTTTATGGCTTCGGTAAGTTAAAAAAAATCCAGAAACAGTTTTTAAGCACATTTATTACTCCATAAACAACTCATAGAATCAGAAGGTCCATGATTGACTATATATGGCTAGTGTTGTGAATATTAATAAGCTCCGCTCTGATGTGCCACTCTTACAGACAGACACACACAGAGCGTTATCACAGACAAATATAAACCCAATCAGAGTAACGTTAACCTATTTTGCTCACCAGATCTGTTGTGGATAAAGGCTAAATTATAATTAAAGATGACAAAAGAGAGTGATTGAGATGTATGGTGTTGTATTTTGAAGCTATAGTCAAAGAAAACACCGCCAGGAATTACAGTTTTTCCCAGTCACTTTGGTGCATTTCTCACAACATTATTTACATTTGCACAACAGTTATTGCATTCCTCAAAACAATTAGTACAAACTGCAAAACCTAGTTGATAACTTACAAAAGCGTGTCACTTGCTCAAAATAGATTGCTCATTCCTCAAAAGAAAGTATTCATGTCAATGAAAGTGTCAGTGTCATCAAAATGAAAAGTCCTGACACCATTGTTTATGAACAAGATAGTCAAATGGCTGTCTTGTTTTCATTATGACCGTTTACTCTGAAATTTTTTTCCAATGCAAAAAAAGTCAGATTTTGGTGACACTTGCTGAAAATGCTCAAGACAGCACTATATACTATTAGCACAGCCATTTGAAAACTACAGTAAAGTTAGACATCACTGCATTTAGTGCGGTATCAGAGTACAAGATACTGAATATGTATGTTTCACATGCATATGCTCTTTGCAATTCTAATTTATTTACAGCATTGTGTAAAAGAATAAATACACCCTCATTTACAACAAACATAAACTTCCTTTGAGTAGAGCTGTGCACAACTGTAAACAATATTGCAGTACATATTGGAACTGAACCTACAACATACATAGGTGTGTAAGTCATTCATTAAATTGTTCAACTTAGAAGACATTTTCAGAAAAAAAAGATTCATTTTTTTTTATAAAATTAGCTTGACAGATTTTGACAATTAGTTCAACATTTGTGTATATAATGACTCATATAATGAAATGAGTACTATTAGTTTTATATGGAATGACTATTCAGCATTCACAAGTTTAGTTAATTTTGACTGACATGATATAAGCAAATGATAATGTTAAAAACAGCAGAGAGTTGTATGAAAGCAATTGATGCATGTTCAAAAGTATTTGCAATTTCTTGGAAGGAAGAGGAGAAACTGCTACTATGATGTGCACAAATGACTAGATGTTTTGAGAAATGCATTAACTGTTGTGCAAATGTAAATAGTGTTGTGAGAAATGCACAAAAGCGACTGAGAAAAACTGTAATATCAACCTCTGCATGAACAGATAACAGTTGAGCTGAGTGTTTGTTAAAACAATACGCATCAAATTTCACTATAAACATGATAAATTAACAAACGATGTAACTAAACACACCTTATGCCACTTCAGAGTGGAGATGAATACATGTACAGCATAATCTGTAAATCTTGCATTTTGCTTCCTGAGGCGATATTGAAACATGTCTCGTGCTGTCGTTGCCCAGTAATGCACATTAAAAAATTTAGAGCTCACGTTTTCAAATTAAAAGTCCCACATACATAGTAAATCAAATATACGCTTAAAAATAACTAAGGGAGGAAAATTATCATTGTTGTCTTAATAGAAAACGTTATTGCTTATCAAACGCACCATGAGGTGTGCATATTAACGATTTCAGAGCTTTTTTAATTACCTCAGAGCTGTTCATCAGGCCCGGATGAACGACCCAAATTAGCCATACATGTAAATGCGGAGGGCATGGCCCGTGAGTCTCGTCACAGTTTTGTCTTCTGATTGGCCCATTGTCCACCTGTGTTTTACACTCGTGGAATTTACATGAAAATGAGGGAACGGTGGTGTCTGTGGCTCACAGTATGCCAATTTCCATATATTGCTCTTTTATTATTCTACTATGCTTTGATATATCCAGATTTTCATTATAGGGTATTGTAAAGGCATAAACTGCAGTTCTAGAATTAGCGGTCTGTAAGATTAAAAAAAATAAAAATAAAGAATGTTCAACAAAGCTACATTTGTTTGATGAATAATAAAATAAAAATCTGTATATATATATATATATATATATAGATAGATAGATAGATAGATAGATAGATAGATAGATAGATAGATAGATAGATAGATAGATAGATAGATAGATAGATAGATAGATAGATAGATAGATAGATAGATAGATAGATATTACAAAAACAATGTGTTTGATATACTGGTTATGCCAGTTAGAACCTGTTTAGACTGAGTTCTTCAACAGACACACACTCTTATCAGGCACACTAGTTTATTTGTCTAAATTCAAATATGGAAGGTTCACTGGGGCAATGTTCAGTCCCAACAAATGTTCAGTAATGTGCATCATTGTTCTGCAATGCTGCAGCGATAGTAAATGATAAAAGTTTGTATTTTGGTTTGCCACAGTGTCTATAAACTGCAGGACGTTCAATTTGTCAGCCGTTTAAGTAATTGTTGTGCTTTTGTGTTCAGCCAAGTGTAAGATATGTGAGTGGTCCTTTGAGAGTGAGCCAGTGTTCCTGCAGCACATGAAGAACTCCCACAAACCCGGAGAGATGCCTTATGTGTGCCAGGTAAATTAAATTATTTGACTGACAAATGGACGAATTGCAATGTTAATGGGAATATCACATATAATGCCTTTGACATTTTAAGGTGTGTGAATACCGTTCCTCCTTCTACTCTGATGTGTTTAACCACTTTCGGACCTGGCATGAGGATACCCGCCACCTTCTCTGCCAGTATTGCCTGAAGGTTTTCAAGCATTCCACCAGTTACCAGCAACACTACGTTCGTCATCAGGTGAGGATAGGAAGCATACAATTCTAATATAAGATAAAATGAATTATTGCATATAAACATTCAACCGTTTCACCAGGTTTTAATTTCATCAATGTTAAAAAAATATATTTTACAGTTCTAAATGGTCCTCATCATTTTTTTTTAGCATTGGAATCTTTGATTGATTTTAATGAAGCCTTTATCCTAAACAGTGATTACGCTCATATGTAGCATTGGAATGTTTAAAAGAGCACTGCACTTTTTTTGGAAATGGGCTCATTTCAACTGCGCTAGAGTTAAACAGTTGAGTTTTACCATTTTTAAATCCGTTTAGCTGAGCTCTGGGTCACTTTTAAGCTTAACTTAGCATAAATCATGTAATTGGATGTGACCATCATCATCATGGAGCTTTGTTGATTATTACAGCAGAATGAAAGTATAGTTCTTAGCCATACCAACCTTGAAAATAGCAACTTTTTACACAAGACCTGGAGATTGGCTGAATAGATTCAAAATTCAAAATTGTATTTCCAAAAAAAAGAGGAGTGTTCCTTTAAGTCTTCCTAGTCAATCGGGTTACTCTAAACCTTTTCTCTAAGACTTATGATAAGATGGAGATGGGGCGATGTGGATGTTATTAGATACTAAAAATGACTACAACAGCATACAATAGTCATTGACAAAAAAGATGACATAAAAATGTAGTCAAAAAGATGAATAACTTATCATTCATTAATTTTCCTTTGGCTTAGTCTCTATTTCAGAGGCTGCCACAGCGGAATGAACAACTAACTATTCTAGCATATGTTTTACGCAGCGGATGCCCTTCCAGCCACAGCCCAGTTTTGGGAAACACACTTATACACTACAGACAATTTAGTTTATTCAATTCACCTATAGCACATATCTTTGGACTGTGGGGGAAACCGGAGCACTTGGAGGAAACCCACGCGAAGACGGGGAGAACATGCAAACTCCAAACAGAAATGCCAACTGGCCCAGCCAGGACTCGAACCAGTAACTTTCTTGCTGTGAGGGGATTGTGCTAACCAATGAGCCACCGTGCTGCAATCTTTATTTATTAGATGAGAGGATCAGAGCATGCACATTCATAGATTTCAGTCATGTTAATGATGCAGCGGATATGTCAAGTTTCTGTTTGTTTTAACACAGGCAACAAACATTTTTCATCTTTATTTTTGTTGAGGAAAAAACACTGCTTTCACCTCCTGCAGAATATTTGGAACATTTGTCTTGCTTTAGTAATCAGTAAAAACATTAAATGTGTATTTATTTATTTATTTATTCATTCATTCATCATTGCTTGCCTTAACAGACAAACTTAATTTATACAATTATGTGGTTGTTCTATTTTTCTTCAGAAATCAACGGTTTACCACTGTAACAAATGCCGTCTTCAGTTCCTATTCACAAAGGACAAAGTTGAGCATAAAATAAATCACCACAGGACTTTCCGAAAGCCCCGTGAATTGGACGGACTGCAGCCTGGAACAAAAGTAAAATCTTTGTTCATTTGTTTATGTGAGAGTAAATTTGCAACAAGTGCAAAAATATAGTTTAATGCATTATATTAATTCTTCATATCCAGGTGACCATTAGGGCATATGTTGGGAAAAAACCACCAGGTCAGGCATCTTCAAAAGCATCCACTAATATTCAGAAGAATAGTAATAGCAGTTCACAATCGACAACTCTGAGTGGCGAACAGCAATCAGAACAACAGCAACAACCTGGGAAGAAACAGGTCAGCAAGATGTTTCAGTTCCTGTCCAAGTTCCAAGAGCAGAGGTAAGCTCATGTTATGAGATAAGAAATAAACTGGTCCATTTATACTGGAAATTACAACTCTGAAGTATTTCGTTTTGGTTCTCTTCTTTCCAGGGCTCAACTGGGCAGACATAAGTGTGTGGAGTGCACTTTTGACATTCCAGACTTTGCGAATCACTACCCTACTTATGTTCACTGTTCACTCTGCTTCTATAGCACATGCTGTTCTCGTGCTTATGCAAATCACATGATCAAGTAAGTTGAGTCATGTATATATTTTCGCATCATTTTATATACAGATGAAGTCAGAATTATTAGCCCCCCTGTTTATTTTTTTTCCCAATTTCTGTTTAACGGAGAGAAGATTTTTTCAACACATTTCTAAACATTTTTAATAACTCATTTCTAATAACTAATTTTTTTATCTTTGCCATGACGACAGTACATAATATTTTACTAGATATTTTTCAAGACACTTCTACACAGCTTAAAGTGACATTTAAAAGGATAACTAGGTTAATTAGGTTTACTAGGCAGGTTAGGGTAATGAGGCAAGTTATTGTATAACGATGGTTTGTTCTGTAGACAATCGAAAAAAAAAAAAATAGCTTAAAGGGGCTAATAGTTTTGTCCTTAAAATGGCTTTTAAAAAAATTTAAAAATGCTTTTATTCTAGCTGAAATAAAACAAATAAGACTTACTCCAGAAGAAAAAATATTATCAGACATACTGTGAAACTTTCCTTGCTTTGTAAAACATCATTTGTGAAATATTTAAAAAAGAAAAAAAATTAAAAGAAGGACTAATAATTTTGACTTCAACTATATATATATATATATATATATATATATATATATATATATATATATATATATATATATATATATATATATATATAGTTGAAGTCAAAATTATTAGCCCTTCTTTTAATTTTTTTTCTTTTTTAAATATTTCACAAATGATGATAAATAATTTCAACTATATATATATATATATATATATATATATATATATATATATATATATATATATATATATATATATATATATATATATATATATATATATATATATATATATATATATATTAGGGGTGCTCCGATCGATCGGCCAGGGATCGGTATCGGCTGACAATCAGATTTAATGACTCGATCGGTACTCGCTGATCTGGCCAATCTCATAAACTGATTGCAAGTGCTTGTTTATGAGTTTACAAGCAGAGGAGGTGCACTTGCGCACCCGTATATTATACATCAGCAGCTACAACATGCGAGGAGATTAATGATGCGCGGGGTGTGAGCTGCATGTCACTAGCTAAAATACATACAGATGCAGTGTAAACTCTGTTTATACAGTTTATTGGTGCGACTCACGCTAGTGATGGTCTCTTTGTTGCAACCATTGTATATCCAGTGTTTTGAGATGGTATGACACAATCAGAGCAATCGCCCCATCTATTGTTCAACCTTATGATCCTCTCAGAAGTTTCGCCAGTCTCCCACATAGTCATAGTGGCTCTGCGATGCCAGCAAATTAGATCAAGTACCTGTGAATCATGGCGATGAGAGTGAATGATCAAAAGAACAGATTGCGAGAGCCACAAGGATGTTCTAATCATTACAGTTGTTAGATTACATTAGTAGATCAGTAAAGATATCTCGGGTGCTGTGGGGCTCTCTGGAGCTGCGGTCATTGTGCTGCTATCAAGATGTAGATCAATAGTTGATTTGTTTAGACATTTTTATATATAAGAACTGAAAGTTCTATGTTTTTGACAATATTGCAAGTTCGCTAAAACTTGGCTAGAAATATTTTTTTATAGAATATATTTTTTTTAAATATATATACTTTTAACTTGTAATATACTTATTGCAATAAACAGTAGTTTATAGACCTATATCCTGCTACTGACCATGATATGTCTACTCTGAATGGTCATAAGAAGTGATCACATGCAACATCCCTCATTTATTCTTAGTTACAGAGAAATCTCTACTTCAGTAGGCCTATTATACTTCAAAGGAAAATGTGCTTCATGTAACGCATGATGACCATGACAAGAAATCGGTACTCTGTATCGGTTGTAAAAATCCTGACCGCAGCATCCCTTTATTTATATATATATATATATATATATATATATATATATATATATATATATATATATATATATATATATATATATATATATATATATATATATATATATATATATATATATTCTTCTGCACTATAATGATCAAACTGTACATGAGAAAACAGTTTTATTTGAAATTGCAGCTTGAATTTTAGTTTGACATGCAGTCAATGTAACTTATTGCAATTATTTTTTTTTTTCAGCAATCATGTTCCTGGAAGGGCTCCAAAACCTTCTAAAAAAAGCCCTCCAAGGTAATGTATTATTATTTGGATTTTATCTTCTGTTTTGCTCAGTCTAAAACTGTACCTTATGGGTATTTTGTTGTTTTTTGTAGCGTTGTGAAGCTGAGTTGTGCAGGTTGTGAATACTCCACTGCTCATGGAAATTTGATGGCCAAACATCTCATCAAGTTCCCTGCTCACTCCTACTGTTTATTCATGCGCAAAGGTGGGTGTTCTCCAGCTCAGTAGAACATTACTGCAAACTTGCATTTTACTGCATTTCTCTTACTGCATGGGCCTCTTAACCTGCATGCTCGTTTTTCTTTTTCTGCTTTCTTACTTCTGTAGTTAGAGGGTATCCAACTCTGTTGTAGGTGTCTTTAATTGCATGATTATACTAATACAGTGTAGACACAAAAGTAAAAATACAGTAAACCAAATTACTGGCATCATGGCGTATTCATCTAATTAAACCTTGTCACTTACAACTACTCACTTATCATTGTGTCTTAACCTCTTATATGTGCAAAGGGCTCGATTCGTACCCCCTGCTTACCACTGCATATGTATTTTCACAGATTGAATGTTATTTATCCTGTTGATAGACACCTACAATAAAGAAGGATTACTTAGTAAACACATATTCCGTGCATTCTTAGCTAAACTCAGACAATAGAGATACGTCAATGGCACTTGCAAAGTGGCCCGTCTTGAGTGATATCCCACAATATGTGATGCTCAGCAATCACAGGTGTGGGGTATGAGCTCAAGCTGTCCATTGTCAAAATGGACAAACATGGCCCCTTTGTACTTGGTGTGACTTTACAGGATTTACTGACAAGCCTTTGCGAGAGCACTCTGGATGTGTAAATGAGTATTTACAAAAATCTACCGCACACCACCTGAACTGGAGAATGTCAGAAGAAGTACAAAATAAAAATCCTAAAATGGATTAATTTAGAAACATGACGAATGAATAACGTCAAGGAGTAACCATCGGGGAGTTATCTGCTGCTTCTGAGCTGCTTGTTATTTTCTTTTTCAAAAGCTAACTGACCTATCAGAACTACATATACATTGAGCATGTTATAAAATGGATTATTGGTGATGGTAGAGACACCAAGGAGAAGACTAACTCTGTGTTCCTATAATCCCTCCCCTCCCCTACAGAGTGTTTGGAGACAGATATTGAGTTCTGCCATGTTGAGGAGGAGGTGGAGGGTCCACAAGGGGATGAAGCTAGTGATGTTGGGACACAGCCTGACTGGTTGTCCATGAAACAGTGGAATGTGCCCAAAGAGGAAGGAACAGTGCCAGAATTCATGGAAAGTTGTGGCCCACGGCATATAATGACCAGGAATCATGATGTCCTCGACTACTTCCAGGTTCTGTTTCCTGACGCCCTCTTTGAGCTGATTGTTTGTGAGACCAACGCCTATGCCACTTATTGCTGCTCTTCAGGGCAGGGGGACACATCCTGGCATCCTGTGTCTGTACAGGAAATCAAAGGCTTTTTTGGTCTGTCTATCCTTATGGGGCTTCAAAACCTGGTGGAGCCAGACTCGTACTGGACGTGGGAACAACACCAAGGCCGCTATGGCTCTAGAACATGGGAGCTGGTTTACAGGACCATGTCGGTCAATCGCTTTAAGCAGATCAGCACTTACATCCGAATGAGCAGCATGCTTGTGGAGAATGACAGCCAGAGTGCTGACAAGTTGTCATTTTTTCAGCCGATGCTCAGCATCCTGGAGAAAAGTATGCAAGAGGCCTACAGGCCTAACAAGTGCTTGACAATTGATCAAGCTTTCCTACCAAGCCACGATAAGGGAACAGCTCAGGAGAAGAGTAAAAATTCTCAGCCAAAGATATGGCTACTGTGTGACTCAAAGTCAGGCTTTTGCCATAAACTGCTGGTCTCAACACGACAGGAGAAGCACAAAGACTTAGGAAGATCAGTTGTGCCACATCTCACAGAGGGCCTTGTGGGTAAACATCACAATATCTTCTTGTCCAGCTCACTTGCCTCTGTGCAACTCATGAAGGAGCTCTATGATAGTGGTATATACTGCTCCAGCTCTGTCCTGCCTCAAAGTGCAGTTTTGCCCAAGGAGTTTTGGGACGAACCTCCACTGGAAAATCCAGGCAATTTTAGACAGTATGAGTTCGCCCCACTTCTTGCCACTAGATGGAAAGATACCAAAGAGTTGGTATGCCTCTCCACAAATGCTAACGCAGGCCAGGCAGATGTGGTGTGGAGGAGGTCTCCTACTAAAATGGGTGAGCTTTGTACCATTGAAAGACCACAGGCCTTCAAGCTGCTCCAAGACAACATGCGGGGAGTCGATATCTGTAATCAGCTGCTGACATGCAATCAACTTGGTGGGTTAGATCTTGACACCAACTGGCGGCGTCTCTTCTGGTTCTTTGTAAACTTGAGCGTCATCAACTCTTTTATTGTCTTACGAGAGACCCGCAAAGACAACCCACCAGTGTGGCTCCCAGGGGGTCACTTTTCCCAAGCCATTTTCCGTAAACGTCTGGGCTACCAGCTTGCCAAGTGTGCCGAAAGACACACTCTCCAGAACCAAATCCACAATAGCATACTTGAGCAACAGACTGTAAAAAAAGAAAGTCAAGAGGTGCAAGAAGAGGTGCAAGAAGAGGTCAGACATCGATTAGGCAAAATAACTCAAAGGACGAGGAGATGTAAAGTTTGCAACTTGAAAAACATACGCCATGAGAGCATGTATGGCTGCACCGCCTGCCATGTGAATCTGTGCAAACGTTCTCGCTGCTTCTGGGAGTTCCATGGTTTCCCAACTAACTATCAAGGTTATAAAACTCAAATACTGATATTAAATATTTATAAATGTTTTATGAATGCTTGTTTTAGTTATATGTTATACATAATTAATACATTTACAGTTTTAACAGCTTTTTAAATGGCATGTATTAAAGTGGTAATTAAATATTTTAACACATTCACTGTCTTAAAATATTATAATTGATGTTAATTTTTTTGTACAGGTAGTGCTAAAGTTGGATTCGTTGACTCTAAGAGGTATGTATCTTTAAAAAATGAAATTAGTTTCTTAGTTATACTTAAGTCAAATAATTGCAATCTGTGATGTATTCTTCCCCACATTTTTCATGTTATACAGATTTTGGAAAGTGACACATTATTTCCCTTCCAGGGACGGCACAGAGCCTGGACTTAAATATAAAACAGAAATGTTGGAAAGAGGCCAGGCCAAATCCTCAGTGGACATCAGTAATGTTTCACAGGGTGCCACTGCTGGCCAGGACGAAGACGTGGACCAAGAAATGGCTCCTCTGGAAGACGAAGACACAGAAACAGACACTGATACAGTTGAAAGCAGTGAGGAAGTCCCACATCGAACAGTGGCTGGTGAGAAGGAAAAGGGACCACTAAACAAGCCAACACAGCCTGTGAAAAACAGAGAGGAGTCTCTGACTATTCACCAGCGGCGAATACTTCTCCTTGCACTATGTGCTGGGATCCAAAAAGCAGCTAAAGAGATGGACACCAAACCCCAGCTCATCAAGACCTGGATTCAAGACAAAGAGGAACAGTTAAATGAATGCTGCAGCAGTATCTGCGGAGAGGCTGTTGATCGTCTAGTGGAGTGGGTTTTGACACAACGGGAACAGCAGCGTCCTATCAATGAGGCGAGATTGTTTGAAAAAGCTTCAGAGCTTCAAAGCCAAACCAATGAAACCAGTTCATTCCGTATTTCATACGAGTGGGCTGTGAACTTCATGATGCAGCACCAACTGGGCTTGGATACCTGTTTCACAGTACAAAGAGAACTCCCTAGTACCATGGAAGAGAACTGTCGTTGCTTCACAGAATTGGTGCACGGTGAAATTAAGACCAACAACGTCCCACAGTGTGTCATTGGGGTTATGGACCAGCTTTCTGTGTTTGTGGACATCAATTTGTTGAATGAGAAAAACAAAGTAAAAAGAGACACCGCTATTCAGTTTACCGGGTCTGGGAAGCCTTTCGTAAAGATTTACCTTGCAATGCTTGCAAATGGTACGATGCTACCTGCAGCACTCTTCACGAGTCACACTACAAGCACACTGAGTAGCACACCAGACACAGTCCTGATTATGGCCAAAGAGGAAGGTTACAAGGCAACGGAAGAGCTAGAAGTTTGGGCCACCAAAGTGTGGAAACAGCATCTCGACTCGCAGAATGAGAACGAAGCACTGCTGGTTTTGGATAGTCATCATTGCCAGACATCTGAGTCCATCATTTCAACAGTCAGTAGCACCAAAACTTTCCTTCCAACCATTCCGGCTGGTTGTACATGCCGACATCAACCTTTAGAGATGTGCGTACGCCCTGTGCTCCAAAGGTTATTTTTAACTCGTTGGGCACAAGAGCCTACAGATTTAGTTCAGCCTAAAGACCTGATGCAGCTTCTCGTCTCTTGGTTAGACAAGGCCATGTCTTGCTTCTCTAGTAGGCCTGAATTTATTCAACATTCATTTTGCTTGGCTCATCTGCTTCCGGATCAGGAGACACATACAGATTTGCCTGGTACTTCAGTGGAGTTGTTAAATATACTCTCAGAGGCCACACTGGGACCAGAAGTAGTAGATCTCGATTCAGCAGATGAAGAAGAGCCAATGGACACCCATTCTGTAGACAACGTAACTGAGAAAATAGATCTTACAGAGGAGCAAGAGGATACGGAAAATGAAATGAACGATGACAAAACAAAAAACACAGAACAACAAAAGGAAACAAATGAAGAATGTTTGGATATAGCAAGCGAGTCCACAGATTTCTCACATTCGTCGCCTGAGCATGAGACCCCTTCACATAATTCTGAACCAGATCATTTGTCGGAATCTGGTCTGGATGCTAACACTGACCAAACGGATTCAGCAAACAGGTGATATTTGATCTACTAACAGACGCTGGTAGCTTTAACAGGACAGGCCTTGCTGAATGTGACTGTGGTTATTTACAGCCTAATGTTTGGTGGCGTGAAGATGGAAAAAAAACGTTTTTTAATCTTAAATACTGTATAGATTTATAGGATAGACATTGCATGATTGGGATTTGCTAAGTTTTTCTACCTACTTTTATTTGGGTTGTTTATTCAATAGCATACATTAATACAAAAGCTCCCAGTGGTCGACTTTTTTTGTCTGTTGACAGACAATATTTACTTCTATTCCACATTCTCTGGAAGTACATCACAGGTTTTTGCCTGCTTATTTCAGTTATTTTGAAGGTGTAATGGGAGAAGTTTCAGTTTGATAAGCCAGCTGCGACCTCTATTGAGTAGTTTGACTCAAGCAAGTGGGTATTGGGTGGTTTGGTGAAAGCATTGTTTGTTTATTTTTTGTTGTTGTTGTTGTCCTGCTCCTCTTTTACGGTTCATGTGTGTCCAACACAGGTTGAGTATCAAAAATCACGGATTAAATCTGTTAACATTTGAAATGAAGAACGATACAAATGCTGTTTTGAATAATTCTATTTAAAATTATTTATTCAATGATTGATCGTAAATTATAGGCTATTATTCCATAGCTTTACAGAGTCTGTTTGACATCCACCCTTATTACATTTTATGACAATGCTAAAGTTCAGCTTGTAATATTGGTTGACAGATTGGCTTACAGCACTTCCATTTTGGTTATTTATGTAGATACCATATACGTTTACCATTGAGAGAGACTGTAGAGCATTGATATCGAATGGAGTGTGATCACCGAGTATACATTCAGTACTGATTTCAGCATCTGAGTTTACTGTAGCGACCACATGATGGTGTCACTACACTCCAGGTGTCATCCATTGACATTCAATTCAAAAAGGTTCTGAAGTATTCTGAATTGGTGCATTTCCATGTTTGTAAAGGTGCGTACTTTGATTTCGTCTCTGTTTGCTGCAGCAATTTTGTGTATAATTTCTATGTTGTGGGACTTCTTGTACAGTCTGATTGCGAAGGTAAGTGGATGTTTATAGAAATGAGGGTCTTTTGAATGTGCTATTTTGATTAAACTGCAAAGAGGACTAATGAATAATTGATAATTGAAGAAAAGGTGTTGCATATGTGACCCCATTTTTTTTTGACAATTTCTTGTGAATAAAATTTAATAAACCAGGTGTGCGTAAAGCCCTCTCACTTTTCCTCTTACTTTCAAGCTTTATGTAGATATGGTACCTCAGTCAGAGACCAGCACCTGCTCTCATGCTCTTGAATTTGCATCCATTTTTTTTTTGTGAAGTAATGTTATGTAACATGTACAAATCAACACGTATTGTTAATTTGTAGCGATGAGATTAGGAGTTTTCTGAATCAAAAGGCATATTTACACTCTGTAAAGACAAAATAGCTAGATTTGTTCCTGCTTTGACCCACTAGTATCAAAGTATAACAGCTATAAATGCATTTTTGCTACTTTTGGATTAAATAATGCTTGTACTGAGACCTGTTTACCCGTTCTGGAGCACTTCTGTGGCAGTTGGGCAAAGCGTTTTAAATGCATAATTTAAATGTTGAAAATGAATACATTGATTATTAATATAATGGGGTATATGCACACAGACTCTTAATTGCAGCCAGCCAGCCTCATCGCTTCCAGTGAACTGTCTTTCCATTATAAAATTGCCACGTTTAAGGTCTGATTTCTTTAAAAATCTGTGATCTTCACTGCCTAATTGATATATGACATAAAGTGGACCAGATACAGTGGTGGAAAGAGTACCATTACTTGCCTAAAAATGTAGTGCGAGTAAAAGTATCTGTTGTAAATATTACTCAAAGTATGAGTAAAAAGTAGACCTTTCAAAAGTAGTGAGTAGTGAGTATTATGCTGTAAAAAGCTGATGCATTTACATGTAATTTGTGGATGTGTGTAAACGTAACATTCTGTAGTGCAATTTAATTTACTTATTGCCCAGCTGGCACACAATGCCATAAGATATTAATATTAGGTTAAATTTAGGTTGTGATGTTGACCAAATTTCAATGTCTAGGTAGCATCCAAGGATGATCTTACTTTGATGTCCAATAGCGATATCAAATGATGTTGATATTTGGTTGATTTTAGGTTGTGTTGGAAAGTGACTTCGAGCCAACATTTAAGACCAACGTCATATTGACGTCAAATACTGACTTTTATTCGTCAGGTATGGCAACCAAAATCCAACATCTGATAGACGTCATATTGGTAACATCCACACAACATCAAGCTGTAACATCATTAGATGTTGATTTTTGGTTAATTTTAGGTTGTATGTTGGACATTGACGTCGGCCTGACGTTGCGTTCTGACATCAACTTGATTTTCATTTCCAAACAAAATGCAACGTCCCCACAATGTTGGGGTAGTTGGAGTTCACCGTCAATCTGATGTCATGTTGAAGTCTTGTGCCTGCTGAGTGTTTAAGGCCATTTCGGTCATCATACAATAAACATCTGTCATCTTCTCATCAGTGACATGCATCTAAACAGTCTCATGGTCAATGCATGTAAAGATTTTGGACATCTTCTTGGACACTTTTAATGCTTCCAAACAGTTTGCTGCAATTATAACACACGTCGCACATGTCTTAAAGTAGTTCAGTATGATGGATTTACTTTCTATGTGCAATTTGATTGGACAGGAACCACAGGACTGATTTTTCTAATCCCCATAGACGAGAAAAAAATAAAGTAGTGACTGCAGGTTGAAGGAAAGTAATGGAGTAAAAGTACCAGTACATCACTAAAAATGTACTCAAGGTAAGTGAAAGTACGCATCTTTAAAACTACTTAGTAAATTACAATTCCTGAGAAAAACTACTCAATTACAGTAGGTTGAGTATTTGTAATTAGTTACTTTACACAACCGACCAGACCAGACTAGAAGCACTGAATTACATTCCACTTCCCCCCTGCATAGTTAATTTTACCCCAGTATTTTTAACATAGTTCAGTACTAGGTAGCTGGTACTGAAGATGCTAGCGTGTACAGTCTTTCTTTTTATTTTACACTTTGCGAACTAAACAAATGCTCAAGTCTATTTAACTGAATGTATTGTAATTACATTACAACATCGATGCTGTGAAAGGAACCTTATGAAATTGAAAGTCGCATTAAGTTTTCACCGGAAATTTCCCTGCTGAAAAAATAGCTTAGCTGGTCAACCTGCCTGATTTTAAAGGGGTTTTGGCCATTCTAGGCTGGTTTCCATTTCAGCCTGGAAATGGCCAAAGCTTCTCTAAAACCAGGTTGGTCCAAGCTTAGGCTGGTTTAAGCTGATTTTTTTTCAGCAGTTATCATTGGCTGAAAAACACTAGCTGTGCATATAGCCCATCTGATTGATTCAGATATAAATGAAATATGTGTAAATGTTAGTGATTTTTTTTTAAAAGTGAGTCCAAACCATAGGTCCAAACAAACAAGTAGGCTTGAAAAAATCCACCACTGAATGCATGTGTGGACTTTGTGCACATGCAAAAAGTACATTTAGCCTTTAGCATATTATTGTTTTAGATGTTACATAAGGTCCGTTTGCCATGAACGCGAGGTGTAGCTACCTGGACTAATTGCATACCATTGGTTTTCGGTCTGAATAAAGAGAATCAGGTGTAAACGCAGTTGTTGCACTTATGGACCAATTGAAGGAACTGATTTAGTTCTGAACAGCACACATTCTTCAGATTAGGAATTCATGCGTTAATAAAACTAATCTCTAACAAACATCAATAGATGTGTGGTTTGTTTTTGTTCGTCGTTTTTGTTCGTTTGTTTGTCAGCAGCAAGTCGCTTTTCAGTCACCAGACCAGTTCAACTCAGAGAAAGTTCAGATCCCCCAGAAGGGGCTGTCTTTCCTGTTTGCAGACGCTTTTTTTTTTGCACAGACTGAGGTGGTAATCGACATTTGCTCATCGTATTCTTCATATCCGGGTGTGTTTTTTATGGATTATCTCCGTCCCGTGCGGTTTTGACGCGGAAAGAGTTGATTTAACAACAGGAAAATCTGCACCTACTCCGCCGCGTTACTGAGTTTCCGCTTGTGGAAGAAGCAGCAGCAGCAGCAGATATGGGTGAGTGTCACTTCAGAACTGATTAATGCACCTTTGACCAGTGCAGACAAACTTTATTTCAAACATTTAACATTATTCGTATGTTAGTATGCAATTGTTCCTGTTCGGAAGAACGAATTGCTTTATTTACACTCTACAGGCCTACCTGTCAAACTTATTCAGTTAGAGCTCGTGCAATGCTGTAGCTTGAAGTGCACAACATTTATACTTGAACAGTTTTACAGTGAGTAGACATAAAGATGGCCACATGATCAAAACAGACGTTTGTGAGTGTTTGTGTGATACTGTGCAGTAACTTGACTTCAATTTTCATTGCTGTACAATAAATAATACAACCTTTTTTGTGTGAGAGAGATTTAACATTTTCAAACTTAAGTCTTTCTTTCTTTCTTTCTTCCTTTCTTTCTTTTTTGCTTGGTCATTGCAGGCAATGACCCTTATGTAACACACAAAAAAATTCTTACAAGCAGGGGAAGGATGTGCAACAATTCTTGGCAAGACACTGAGTCTTCTAGATTGTTACATTACCCATCTGTTGAAGTTGGCTCGTGTGTGTTTCTTTCAAGCATTTACAGGGTAGAAAAAAATCTAGTTTAATTGGCAATAAATCCTGCCTTTTAACAAACACGTTAATTTTAGACAATCACGTGATGCAAAAAAAAAAAAACAACAACCCTCAGTTAGATTTGTATTATTGTTGAAAAGCTATAGCCTAACAAGTTTTATGTTATGATTTCATGATCTCAGAAATGTCTGCTTCAGTTTTTGATTGCTTCACATTATGAAATTTGAGATTTACCATTTTGTGTGCTTGCAGCTTCAACCTGTTCAGGATGTGGTCCGGGATATAAAACCCCTCTGGATGCAATGAAAGGCAAGTGAATTTGCTTCAATAATGCATAAGACGATGTGTTTATCATGCAAGAAAATATTAACATGACACAGTATTGCGCAGTCATTACAAAACAGCAGGGACCTTTACTCAGGAAATTGAACTTTATTATCACTGTGAGATTTGATACAAGCGTTTCCTAACCACTAGAGGTCCTCCTCACATTCAGGTTGACATACTTTTGCTGTTTCTTACTTTTCTTTTTTTGTTGCTGCTTCCTCAGTCATGTTGCCAGAAAATGAGAGTCAGGGATCTTACCAGTGTGACATTTCATGGGGGAAAGTTTGGTCATTACCCCACAAATTCTTTATAACAAACAAAATAAGAGAAGTTACCCTTTACATTTATTCATAGATGCCATCCAGAGAAGTGTAATCTTAAAAGGCGCAAGAATGATATTAACACCAACTGTTCCTTTTTTTTTAGTGAATCCTGAAACGTCTGTTCATTTATTTTGGAAATGACATTTTGTTGTGATATTTTTGCTTCTATAAAAGATTATGTGAAGGCAGATTTTGAATTTACATTTAAGAATGTTATATTTGGTTTCCATGAATTTAAAAAGGAAAATAATACTTATTTCATAAACCTTATTTTTTTTTGTTGGCCAAATTTCTTATTAACAAAATCAAGTTTTGTAAGTGTTTTTCTTTTTTTCTAAATGTAAATTTGAAATGAAAATGTATTTTTTCTATTGAGGGATCAACAAACATAAAAGTAACACAAACTAGGACTTTGATAAAGGACTTTGCACGTGTCTTAGACTAAATGATTAAAAACCCCTGGATTGTTGTTGTTTGATTGATGACATTTGTTGTTAATGTTTTTCAAGCATTCTATTTATAAAGAAAAAAATTCACTATAAGATCTCATACCAGCTCCTCCTCACCACTAGAGGCCCTCCTCACATTCAGATTGACATATTTCTGCTGTTTCTTTATTTTTTTCTTTTTAAATATTTATTTTTTTATATTTTTTTATTGCAGTTACAACAGATCGAAATACAGATAGAAGTATAGTTCAAGCAATACAAATATTACTGTTTTGCAACAAGAGAAATGTGATAATTTTAAAGAGATATAATAAAGGTAAAGCAAAAGAAAGGCAACGAGAGAAAAAGAATCGAACAATAAATAAATAAATGAGGGCGGATGAAAAAATAATACAAATTAATGCAGAATATTAAAAAAGCACTTGTTTTATAAATTTGAGCTGCTTTCTTGTTATGACACTCTGTGTGTTTTAAGACTCCGTACAGTTCCAATTCTCATTTAAAAAATTTTTAATTTGGCTTACATTAAGTATATTTACACTTATGTATAAATAACTTTACAACAAATAAAATGAGCTTTATACAAAAAGTTAAATTAAGGAATTGTTTTTCTTTAATATAAAACCCCTACAAAGGGTCATTCCCAAAGCAAGTGAGCAACAGACTCAGAAGAGGTCTCACAGAAAGAGCAAAACACGTCAATGTCATTTTTTTTTCTTTTTTTTGTAAAAAAAATGTTTTACTGGCTAAAATCTTTGAATAATTTTAAAAGATATTTCTTTAATTTTATTTGTTAAAAAAATTCTGAGGGAGTGACCAAACATACGACCATTTAAAGGGCACCTAGGTTAGCCCTTTTTTCAGATTTAATATAAGTGTTTCGCGTCTCCAGAATGTTTCTGTAAAGTTTCAGCTCAAAACACCCATCAGACTTTTCATTATAAGATTCTATTTTATACGTTTTTTTACTAGGGGGCTGTTTTGTCGTACTGCACCTTTAAGGCTAGTCCTCCCCGCCCACCGTTTCTACGTGCCTTTCTGCGTGCCTTAATCTCCTCCCTCGGCTCAGTCAGACAACAGACAGACTTAAAGGAAGCAGATCTCACATGGCGTTTGTGAGAAATACTACAGTAAGAACTTTACCAATGAGTATTAGTTGTGCAGTTGCATAGATGAGTCACACAAAGTTCACGTGCGCACACACACAGACAGACAGACAGACAGACAGACAGACAGACAGACAGACAGAGCGTGTTTAGCTTTACACTCTTTTTGCATGCAAATGTGACTGGATACAGGTTAATATCCACTGCTGTATGAATATCTGTTATGTTAATGAACAAAATCCAATTTAACGTCCACAAACCACGATTGAAGCGTCTTCCTTTATAATTGTTCTGACACGTGGCTGTGCTAATGAAGTAAAGCTAAGCTAAATCGCTGTAATTCATTACACACATGCTCTGTTTTAAAACATTTACTCTGTTTTAAAACTTACTCTTGATCACGTTTGATGATGATTGATGATTCTAGCGAACTGAACACACCTTTTATTCCCAGTTGCTTTGCGCACGTCTGGTCTTGTTGATATGATTATACACATGACTACCGGGACATGTTAATACACGCAGCTGTCAATCAATTCGGTGTGCGGGGGGGGGGCGGCACTCCTACGTAAAGTTGCGGTCGATCTGAAAACCGCTCCAATTGGTCCACCGTTTTTTATGTTGCTAAATTGAAAAGAAAGACTAGGTGTGTTTATATCACCCCAATTTGACGGTTTTATACACCATACATGCACATATGTCTGTCCAAACAGCTTGAAAAGTAGATTTTTCACCATAGGTGCCCTTTAAAATCATCAAAAAGCGTGTTCCAATAAGAAATAGACGAGGGATTTGAGACCTGATTTTATGATTTGGATTTTTTAGTGGAGAAACAAATAGATCCAATAACAGTATTATTTTTCCTTCTTTTATTTCCTTTTTTTTTTTTGCTGTTTTCTCTTAGTCATGTTGCCAGAAAATGAGAGCCAGTGATCTTACCAGTATCTAAATTTGTATGTGCAAAACACTGATTCTTATCTTAGGAAGCTAGATCACATGTTATTTCAGTTTGCTTCTGAATTTGTCTCTTTCAGATCGTAACATGAATCAAGATTATATCACTGTAGAATAAAATGGTTACATTTAAAACTAAAATTTTGTTAATTTTTTAATTTTCAATTTGTTATTTTAGGCTCATTAATTAATGAAAATAAAATGCTTTTAAGCTGAATAATTGTAAACGATCAGCTTTTACAACATTATTTTCTTCCTTACATTTAGAATGTTATTTTAATTGAACTATATGATAACTAACCTATTCTTTATCCATTCATTCCTTCAGTTTTGTTTGGTTTAGTTCTTTTATTTATCAGGGGTCTCCACTGCGGAATGAACCGCCAACTTATCTACCATATGTTTTACACAGCAGATGCCCTTCCAGCTGCAACCCACTACTGGCAAATATCCATACACTCTAATTTACACACATACACTACAGCCAATTTAATTTATTCAATTCACCGATAGCGCATGTCTTTGGACTGTGGGGGAAACCGGAGCACACGGAGGAAACCCACGCAAACTCGGGGTCGGGGAGAACAGACAAACTCTACACAGGAATTCCAACTGACCCAGCCGGGACTCAAACCAGTGACCTTGCTTTGAGGCGACTGTGTCAACCACTGAGTCGCTCATAATTAATTGTGAAAAAAATTAAAGTATATAAAAGCATCAGTAATTTAATAACAAAAACTGAATAATTCAGTTTTATTTTGTATTTGCGACTAGATCTCGTTTGTATTGTAATTGTATCACAAACTTGTGACAGCAGATTTTTTTATTAAGTGCAGTTCAATCAGTGTTTAGGCATTTGTGGTTCATTGATTTTCCTTCAACTTAGTCCCTTTTATTTATTACTGCAGTGGAATGAACCAATAGCTATTCCAGCATAAGTTTTACGCAGCGGATGCCCTTCCAGCTGCAACCCAGCACTGGCAAACACCCATAAATATTCGCATTCACACATGCACTCATACACTACGGCTAATTTAGTTAATCCAATTCACTTATACCGCATGTCTTTGGACTGTGGATTAAAACTGTGAGTGAAACCAGATGAAAAACCAGGGGAAACCCACACAAACATGAGGAGAACATGCAAACTCCTCACAGAAATGCCAACTGGCCCAGCCGAGTCTCGAACCATCGATTTCTTGCTGTCAGGCGGCAGTGCTAACCCATTTGTTGTTCATACTTTATGAAATGTATCAGTTTTAAGAAACAAATATCAGTAGATATTTATCAAACCTTAAACTGTGTTTCACACAGGCGAGTGGCCTTAACAAACCACCTGTAAAAAGACTGTTCTCTCTATAAAAAAAGCAAACACACACACTTATAGTGTATATTGGCTCTTCTTGTTGAATTGGTAAATGCCTCCTCAATTGTAAATTGCTTTGTACAAAAGGTTTGGTAAATGACTAAATCTAAACATAACAAACATAATTTTATCCTGCAGGGCCTCGAGAAGAGATTGTCTACCTGCCATGCATTTACCGCAACACAGACATCCAGAAACCTGACTACCTTGCAACTGTTGATATCAACCCACAATCCCCCAACTTTTGCAAGGTAAAGTGAAACCTAAATAATAAACGTATAAAGTTGAAGTCAGAATTATTAGCCCTCCTGAATTATTAGCCCCCCTGTTTAATTTTTTCTCCAGTTTCTGTTTAGAGAGCTTAATTAGGTTAACTATGGGGAAATTAGGCATCATGTATAATGATGGTTTGTTCTGTTGACAGTAAAAAAGTCTATTGCATAGGGGGGCCAATAATATTGATCTTAAAATGGCTTTAAAATAATTAAAGACTACTTTTTTTCTAGCTGAAAGAAAAATTAAGACTTTAAAAACATTATCAGACATACTGTGAAAAATTCCTTACTCTCTTAAACATAATTTGGGCAATATTTAAAAAAGAAAACAAAAAGTCACTCGAGGGTGAATCATTTGGACTTCCACTGTACACTTGAAATGTGTAACTGAAGTGTGACGACAAAACATGTCCTGTTGTAGGTGATTCACAGGCTTCCCATGCCCAATCTGAAGGATGAGTTGCACCACTCCGGCTGGAACGCCTGCAGCAGCTGCTTTGACGATCCCTCCAAAAGACGCAATCGACTCATTCTGCCGTCCCTCATCTCCTCCAGAATCTACATCGTTGATGTAGGAACGGATCCTCGGGCTCCACGGCTTCACAAGGTTCATTTGAGCAAATACTGTGATGTATAATGCTCGCATAAATGAGTACCCCATTTGGAAATTAATATTTGCATCTATTTCTTAGTGAATATAGTCAATATATTTAGGTGCATTTCAACAAATCTGTTTGATTTAAATAGCGATATCAATTTAAAATAAGAGTTTGGTCACAACTAACATCTTTACGAACAGAAAGATGATACAATTAAATTCAAATGAGTTATTGAGAAAAAAAATACAAACTACAAAATGTCAACTTAATTATATTTACATCATATTATAAAATTATTGTTATTAGTAGTATTATGGGTTTTGTGTTTTGTTTTTTTTTTTCTTTTTTTTTTTTAAATTTGATTTTTTAAATGTTTTTGGACTTATGTATTTGCACAAATATATTATTGTAAAGCATCCTATTGAAAATATCCATTTACAATAGTGATCTTTGAGGGGGTACTCATTTATGCTGAGCCCTGTATATATGATAAGGCCTGTTTTTATAGAAATACCTTTATGGTTATGCGCAGACGAACATCAGAAATGGTCAAAATCAAAAGGAAATACCACTGAAAGCTTTTCGTTTCTATTCATAATCTTTTGATTCATACTCTTTTGATTTTGATTTTATCACACTTCAGGGTGGGTAAAATAGGACTGGCAAACCCATACCGTGATAAAGAGTTGAAACACTTGGCTGTATGTCTAAAAAATGGTTGCTTTGTCATTCTGATCCAAATACAGATATTATTCGAGAAATATTTGTACTTAAATACACATTTTGACAAATAATTAAGCTTCATCAACAGCATCTGTTTGCCCCTCAAACTTCAGTTTAAGCCAGTTTTGCAGTCCACAGCAAACCTGAGTGTGTATCAAGTTAGATTTTTCTTCTAGACACTTCTATACAGTTAGACACTTCTATACAGCTTAAAGTGACATTTGAAGGCTTAACTAGGTTAATTAGGTTAACTAGGCAGGTTAGGATAACTAGGCAATTTATTGTATAACGATGGTTTGGTCTGTAGACTATTGGGGAAAAAAATATTGCTTAAAGGCATTAATAATTTTAACCTTTGACTTCACATGCTGAATTAGGGTTTTTAACGTTAACGTTAAAGTAAAGTTAACGGTAAAGTTAACGTTTTTCTCTCACGCTTGAACCGCATCTGACAGAAGCATAGCGGCTTTAACACACACCTTTCAAAATCAAAGTTGTGGATCCCAAAAACACTCCCTAAGCCACTCAAAACGGTATTGACAACCATTTTCTGATCAAAACGGAAAGTTCTCAGCATCCTTCCTGAAGACGCTGGTCGTTATGGCGGCCTCCATGCAGCATCAAAGAAAAAAGTCTAGAAATAATTCAAATATTTGACATGTAATCAACATATTGGCATTTCCTTAAATTTCCCGTTTTTGAAATTTGCAATGCACAATAGTTATTTCAAATACTTTTGACTGGATCTGGAGTAACCTTCTATTAATCAATAATTGTCTTCTTGTCTTATCAAACAAATAAATGATCTTCTATCCTCTGTTGATTCTCAGACTCAAGTTTAGATAAAACTTGTACAGCAGAACAGAAAACTTGAGTGCATTGTTTGACTGTAAATAAAGCCCAGAAGCATGACATCATGTCCTGTTATCCCACTGATTGGGCTCCAAAGGAATTCTGTTTATCAGCGATGTATTGCTTAACATTAAGTGTGTTATTCTTTCTGTTATATTGAATGTTTGATTTCTCCCAAATTTGTCAATTGTTACCATCTCTCTCCTCCTCCAGACAGTGGAGCCCACAGATCTGTTCTGGAAATGCGGTCTGGCAAATCCTCACACTTCTCATTGCTTGGGCAGTGGCCAAATCATGATCAGCACCATGGGTGATCCCTCTGGCAATGGGAAGGGTAAGATTATTGCGTATACCACACTGAGGCCCTGTTTACACCTGGTATTAAAATGCATCTTCATCAATACAGTCACAAGTGGACATGGGCTTGCATATTTTTAACTAAAAGTTGTCATCAACATTTTTTTCCATCTTTTTTTGTTTCTTTTTGGACCATGCAATGAGCTTATTTCACAACATTGTATGGAAAGATTAGAAAACTCTTTAAATTCACCCATTAATAGAAATCAAAGAATAAAAAACAATCAGAAAAATGGTTGAAAGAGACCAATTTAAAGTGTAAAGGAGCAATTTCACTTAAGTAGCAGTGCGATATGGCTGTATATCGGCACTCGTGGGAAGCGTGCGTTGGCTCGAGGTAGCAGCTCGAGTGCAGAGTACATTTATAGAACAGTTCGACGGCTTAATCGTGTATATAAAAACGAAAATCACAAAGAGTCTCAAAAACCATTTTGTAAGAGGAACTACTTTCTTCCGCCGTTCATACACATCTGCAGCTAACATCAGAACAGCAGACATCGTTGCCAGTTCACAAATGTCACTGTAGAGCTAGTATTGAATGATTCTCTAGCGTAATATCTAAAATGATGACAAAACAGGTAATTTTTGCTCACATTTTAAGATTGTAAGGCTGAACGCCATGAAATGCCATCAGTCTACAGAGATTTCCCAGTATTTCTCTGTTGCAATTTAGATATCACAATTATTAACCCTGAAAAAGCCAAAGCAAAGCAAACACTACCAGATTACTCTGGTATAAATACAGCAATACAAAATTTAAAAGAGAGAGATCGACTTAGGGCTGGTTTATACTTCTGCGTCGAGTGATCGGCGTGACCCACGGCACCTGCCTTGCGCCTAGCCGTGCATTTATACTTCTGCTTGCTGTTTGTGTTGCTCTGAAATAACACACAAAATGCTAGCTGGCAGTAGGTTTTTATGTTCCTCTGTGTCGAGTTTCTTCTGTCTGGTATTTTGTTTTTTCTGAATGCTACCTTTAATGTAGCTCAAACTCGATCATTTTGAGACAAGAACCAGCGGACTGCTCTCGGTCCCACCCACACTCATCAGGGCTACCAACTCAACCAATCACAGAGCTTGTGCCACGCGTCGTTGCGACATGTAGTTACATTGTATGGCCATATAATGCGCCGGAGCATACGCATACGTGTGCCCTTGACGCAGAAGTATAAATCAGCCTTTAGAATGTCACTTACCTGATCTATAAAGATTTGATCAGCTGTAGTTTGAAATACGAAAAGAAAACGCTGAGTTTTTTTCCCCTAAGGACTGACTAAGGTCTCTGTCACCATCTTGTGGTGGAACGTCAACCATCTTTGTTCCGCTCAGTATGACAGGCTGATGGCCGCCAACGTGCTGAATCGCTGAAATTATGAATATTTAAAATAGGCACTATCCTTATAAATAAACTTCATAGTTGCAATCTAAACAACTACATTCTCGCCTAAAAACATTGGGTTGTCCAACAGCTGCAATATTTGTCAAACTGTAATCCTCTGCTTTCCACTTGTGTGGGCGGAGTAATACAAAATGGTGTAAAGGCTGTACTAGTGCTGATATTACTTTAATATCTCACAGCTATCAGCCAATCAGATTCGAGGACCAGACAGAACAACTGCAATACAGTATGTCTCCCTCATCTACTTGTGATCCAGTTGACCACAATGAATCTTAATAGGTGTAAACATGGCCAATGTTTTTACTTTAAATTTACATTTACATTTACATTTAGTCATTTAGCAGACGCTTTTATCCAAAGCGACTTACAAATGAGGACAAGGAAGCAATTTACACAACTATAAGAGCAGCAGTGAACAAGCGCTATAGACAAGTTTCAGGCGTGTAAAAGTCTAAGAAGCAAAACATTAGTAGAAATTTTTTTTTTTTTTTTTTTTTTTTTTTTTTTTTTTTAGAGAGAGAAAGAGGGCTCAGTTAGTGGTATAGCCAGAGAGGCAATTGCAGATTAGGAGGAAAAGTGGAGACTAAACAGTTGCGTTTTTAGTCGTTTCTTGAAGACAGCAAGTGACTCGGCTGTTCTGATGTAGTTGGGGAGTTCATTCCACCAACTGGGCAGATTGAATGTGAGAGTTCGGGAAAGTGATTTCTTCCCTCTTTGGGATGGAACAACGAGGCGACGTTCATTCACAGAACGCAAGTTTCTGGAGGGCACATATATCTGCAGAAGTGAGAGCAGATACGAAGGAGCACAGCTAGAGGTCACTTTGTAAGCAAACATCAGAGCTTTGAATTTGATGCGGGCAGCAACTGGAAGCCAGTGCAAACGGGTGAGTAGCGGAGTGACATGTGCTCTTTTGGGTTCATCAAAGACCACTCGTGCTGCTGCGTTCTGAAGCAGCTGAAGAGGTTTGATAGAACTACCTGGTAGCCCGGCTAGCAGAGAGTTGCAATAGTCCAGTTTGGAGAGGACAAGAGCTTGAACAATGAGTTGAGCTGTATGTTCAGATAGGAAGGGTCGGACCTTTCTGATGTTGTAGAGTGCGAATCTGCAAGATCGGGCAGTTCTAGAAATGTGGTCAGAGAAGTTCAGTTGGTCATCAATCGTAACTCCAAGGCTTTTTACCATTTTGGATGCAGTGATGGTTGCTCCATCCATCTGGATTGAAAAGTTATGGTGAAGAGTCGGGTTGGCAGAAACTTCAAGCATTTCCGTTTTCGTGAGGTTAAGCTGGAGATGATGATCTTTCATCCAGAGTGAAATGTCTGACAGGCAGGCTGAAATGCGAGCTGGAACCGAGGGATCATCAGGGTGGAAAGAGAGGTATAGCTGGGTGTCATCAGCATAGCAGTGGTAGGAAAAACCATGTTTCTGGATGACTGTTCCTAAAGATGCCGTGTAGATAGAGAAGAGAAGTGGTCCAAGCACAGAGCCCTGAGGTACCCCAGTGTATAGATGCTGTAGGTTGGACACCTCTCCCCTCCACGACACCCTGAATGACCTGTCCGAGAGGTAGGAACTGAACCATTGAATAACAGTGCCTGTGACGCACAGTGACTCAAGCGTAGATAGCAGGATCTGGTGGTTTACAGTGTCAAAAGCAGCTGATAAATCCAGCAAGATGAGGACAGATGATTTAGAGTCTGCTTTAGCCAGTCTGAGGTCCTCCACGACCGAGAGCAGAGCAGTCTCAGTTGAGTGGCCCTTCCTAAAGCCAGATTGCTTGTTGTCCATGAGGTTGTTTTGAGTAAGAAAGTCTAGGACTTGATTGAACACTACTTTCTCCAAAATCTTGGCCATGAATGGAAGCAGGGATACCGGTCGGTAGTTTTCAAGTAGCGTTTGATCCAGGTTGGGTTTCTTTAGCAGAGGGGTTACCCTAGCCTGCTTAAATGAATGCTTAAAGCCTGCTTAAACTTTAAATGCTAATTAGACTAATTTGACATTTTATTGTAAGGCGGTTTTGTGTTGCTGGATGGCGAGACATTTGAAGTCATTGGTAACTGGGAGCAGCCAGGAGACGCGGCGCCGTTCGGTTATGACTTTTGGTACCAGCCTCGCCACAACGTCATGATCAGTACTGAATGGGGAGCGCCTAAAGCACTGGGAAACGGCTTCAACCCTGCTGACGTCAAAGCTGGTATGTGCGCATTCAAGAGTGTTCTGTGGAGAGATGGCAGTGTTGATAATGAGTGTTTGTAGGTCACTATGGTCAGCGGCTCCATGTCTGGGACTGGACCACACACAAGCGCATTCAGACTCTGGATTTGGGGGAAGAGGGGGCTATTCCTTTAGAGGTCCGCTTTCTGCATGACCCGGCGGCAGCTGAGGGGTTTGTGGGCTGTGCACTTCAGAGCACCGTCTTCCACTTCTATAAGACTCTGGCAAGTGTATAAAAAGTCTTACAACTGTTTTAATCTGCTTATGTGTGTGTGTGTGCATATATATGTGTGTATATATACAGTGCGTGAAATAAGTATTGAACACGTCATGTTTTTTCCTGGGAATAATAATTCTAAAGGAGCTGTTGACATGAAATTGCACCAGATTATGTTAAATTTAAACAACACAAGCATAAAAATAAAATAAAAATCTGAATGAGTTTGTATTTTCTATATTGGATTCAAGTCAGGTGACTGACTGGCCCATTCTACAGCTTGACTTTGAAACCATTTGACAGTGTACTTGGCTGTGTTTTGGATCATTGTCCTGCTTAATTGTCCACCCTGGTTTCATCTTCATCATCCTGCTAATGTAGATGTTGGACTGAAACAGCTAATTCATTTACACTGATGAAGGGCAGAAGGTTGCTAAAGAACTACTGAGAGATTTCAGCTGCTGTCTGGGCTTTCACTGCCTTTCTACACCTCCCTTTCTTCATGTGTTCAATACTTTTTCTCTGCGCCATTTCAATTTAATACACATACCTTAATTTGTAAACTAATTATTTTTGTTTTCTTTGCATATAATGTATGGATTTCTTCTGTTGTTACCAACATCCAGTGAAAATTTCAAGTAAACTGCAACTTTAGAAATATGTATATTAGGGTTGGGCGATTTGGCATTGTACAATGTCTAATGTGAAACATTGCGATGGACGATGGCATCTTCGTTGTAGTCGGTGGTGAATTAATTATTTATGAATAATTAATCATTCATAATGAATTAATAATTTTTAGCCTACCGTTTCAACTACCTGACCCGCATGGTCTTAGTTTTACCCATAACTAAATCATAAATAAATAAATAAAAGTTACACTCAAATTACCACCTGTCAATCACTTTTTCCGCGCGACTCAAATAAACTTGGTTGGTAAAAAAGGTGCACAACCAACAGGAACCAACCAACAGTATCTGAGGTTTTCGCTAAAGTTACTAAGTACAAGCATGAAAGCGAAAGATTGAAGTAGTGTGCTGACATGGTGACACGTTACCTGATAGATTAAAAAGACCATAGAGTCGTTCGATAGAGACAAGATTAATTAAATATCACGTTAAAAAAAAAACTATAGTGAGACACGATCCAGCGGTACATCCTTAATAAACTGTCGGACGTGCACTGCTCTCTGGACTGACTCCTGGAGCTCAGACGCTGCAGCGCATGACAAAGTTTGTGGTCACGTGATGTGCGTTGTCAGTGGTATAGTGTGGACGGAGAGATCTTTTCAGAAATGCTAGGTGAAACGCCAGTGTGGACGTGGATCGTTTTCATTCTAAAATGCCATTTTAAAACTAAGACATTTTAGTGTAAACATGGCCCTGTGTATTTTTCACGAGTGTCCCTGTATCTGTGGTTACACTCACTAAACAGCAGTGAGTTTGGTGAACTGATGACCTTTACGGCCAATCACAGTCATTTCTGTTGAGCATGTGAACATGTGCAATGGCAAATCAGCACTGTTTAAGAATGTGCTCAACGGCGTTCAAATGTTAGTGGGAAATGGAGGTTTTTCAGTACCGATTGGTATTGAATTTCAGTATCGTGACAACACTAATATGTTATTATTATTAGTGTGTGTATATATATATATATATATATATATATATATATATATATATATATATATATATATATATATATATATATATATATATATATATATATATATATATATATATATATATATATATATATATATATATATATATATATATATATATATGTGTATATATAATCTCTACAAGTCTACATTTTAAAAGTGCCCCTATTATGAATTTTTAAAAATGACCTTTTATGCCTTGTAGTAACAGCTGTAATATGAAAGTGGATCATATGTAAAGTTTTGACTCTCAAAAAGAAAGCGTCGACTCAGAGTCATTAATGTGAATCGCCATTCAAATGAATCTTTAGTTGTTTCATCAGTTGTCTCATCTTGTTGCATATCCAGATATGGGAAATCTTGACCCTGCATGTATATCAGCCTGTTGTTGGGGATTCCCAAAACAAAAATATTATATTCTATAATAGGGGCACTTTAAAGAATGAACAATTTAGCTGTATATTTTGTTTTGCAGAAGGGAGACTGGGCTGCAGAGAAAGTCATCAACGTTCCTAGTAAAAAAGTGGAAGGTTGGGCTCTTCCTGACATGCCAGGTTAGTGCTTGTAAAGGTTTTTTTAATTAATAGAAACATGAGTTCTTAGAAGCATTTTGGAGAAAAAGTGCAACTGAACAAAAACATGAAGAATGTTCTGTAATGTAAAAATGTTACAGTTTTTAATTAAAATTTTTCCATAGGTCTCATTACAGACATCCTAATCTCATTGGATGATCGCTTCCTCTACTTCAGTAACTGGCTTCATGGAGACATTCGACAGTATGACATCACTGACAGGAAGAATCCACGAATGGTTGGTCAGGTAAGACTACTTGGTTCAGGTTTGAAATACATTTGTTTAAATTGAAATAATCATCATTACATTAGAACTTGCATTATTGTGACTCTGGATTGTGTTTTATGTTGCACAGGTTTGTTTTTGGCAATGACCAAAAATACATTATATGGGTCGAAACTCAAAATACATTTTTTTTTTATGGCAAAAATCATTAGAATACTAAGTAAAGATCATGTTCCTTGAAGATATTTAGCAAAGTTCTTACTGTGAATATATCAAAACCCAATTTTTGATTGTAATGTTCATTGCTAAACACATAATTTAGACAGCTTTAAAGGCTTTTTTCCCAGTATTTAGTTGTTTTTTTTAACCCACGGATTCCAGATTTTCAAATTGTTTTACCATGACCAAATATGTCCTATCTTAACAAACCATACATCAATGAAAAGCTGAGATATAGAGAAAATGGACACTTTTTTTAAACATACAGTTCATTTGAAAATCTGTTTGAATTTCTTTTTTCTGTTAAAGATACAAAAAACAATATAAAAAAATGTAAAATGCTGGAAACCAACAACCATTGACATCCATAGTATTTGTTTTTCATTATAGATGTCAATGGTTACTGGTTTCCAACATTCTTCAAAATATCTTTTTTTGTGTTAAACAGAAAACATAACTCAACTGTATTTATTCCTTATTCCCTGTGAACTAATCTTGTAAGAAATATATATATACATATACATATTTCGACGTCCTTTCCGCTTGAGGAAATGTCAAAGTAAAACTGTACAAGTTGTTCACATATCATATGAGAAGCACTTCTCACAAAACAGATGCTTTATACACATAAATACTTGTGTATGAATGTTCATTACTAACCTTTCTATAAACATGATTTGATTACAACTGCAGATCAATCATGGTGCAAAATAACCTACTGTAACATCTGCAATTATATAAATAAATAAATAAATGCAACATATATGAACACATACAGACCATTACAGTCTCTGATATTTTACCAATTACAGAAAAACTACACACAGCATACATTTAGTCCTTATCTGAGTACAAAAACAACATGCAACATATAGCTTACAGTCAGTGTAAACCTCTCATCTGTATCTTTAATCTTCACGAGCACATCTAACTTCTTGTTGTTTCAGTAATTCCATCATTCCGAGTTCATAATTGTCCAAAAGGTAAGGATGATAGTTAAACATGGCGGATTGTTCCCGTTTTAAGGTTGCCAAAAAAATCATTTGCGCCTTTGTTTTTTCCGGCTTCTGTCGGATGTCAGAAGCTCTTCAATAATCACGCACACCCTATTATCATCAGCTCAAAAAGTTTATTTCAAATATAGACGCGCGGCGAGCTTTAGATGATCTTGTAAACAACTACCATGCACAGGATTCTGCTCTTCTTGGCTTTGTGGCTGTTCATCAAGACAACGACAAGTTTTGTTTATGCTTGGGGCGACCATGGCTTGTTATTATATGTATATAGTATTATGGTGTAATGTCTCGGCTGTGTTTTTAAAATGGCACTTCCTTTGTTTTCATTCTCCTGGCTTGTGCATGAGCTAGTGATGTATCTCTGTAAACCAATAGCGTTCAGTTGCACGTCTAGCTCCACCTTTTGGTACCCTTTTATCGTGCTAGGTCCCCTAAAAAGGGTACCCAAAAAAGTGGTACAGTACGGTTTGCTTTTCGACAGTGGAAACGGCCATAAAAGCATACTGAACCGTACCGTACCACTCAGTAGAAACGGGTCATAAAAGGATTACAGTTTATGAAAGAAAATAACTGTTGTCCAAAAGAGGGCCATAAAGAACGTTTATTTTTACTAGTGTCCAGAAAATACATTTAAAATGAATAGTCCTTCAAATAGACTTTTGACCGTTTTTGATCATCTGTTTTCACAAAATAATCCCACAGAAATTTGACACAACGGGGGAACTGTTTGTGTTTGTGACTGTTTTTTGTTATTAAAATGAAAGAAACCATTTTTTAAACCTTAATTTTTTTAAGTTAAGTTTCAAATAAGGATTAAGGGCATGTAAATGATTGTGATGATGATGGAAATTTTTATTTTTGGCTGAACTATCCTTTTAAGGTCTTCCTTGGGGGCAGCATCTTGAAAGATGGACCGGTGAAAGTGTTGAAGGACAAAGAACTGGACAGCCAACCAACACCACGTATACTGAAGGTACCTTTTAAACTCTTCAACTGAACTCTGTGTACGCATTTGTGTTAGCGGTTTATGCAGGGGAAAACAGCCTGAAGCTAATTGCCAGATGACCCAGCTTATCGTCCTCCAAATCTCTAGGTCAAACAGACCTAAACAGAGCGATTAGAGAACATCAATTGCTGGAGGTTAAAACCGTGTCTTTGTGATCAGGGAAAGCAGGTGCAGGGAGGCCCTCAGATGCTCCAGCTCAGCTTGGATGGAAGGCGCCTGTACGTCACCACTTCTTTATACAGCGCCTGGGACAAGCAGTTCTACCCCGACCTCATCAAGTGAGACTTTATAAGAAACGTGATTTTATTTGGTGGAAATTAGAAATGTCTTGTAAGCCATTCAGAAACTGTTAACAAGTCATTTTCACATTCTGGCTCCATTTGGACCCAAAGAATCATAGATTTATAAAACTGTCACAGCTTATCCGATTACTATCTGATAACATAGCTTATCTGATTACTATTTTCGGAATCACTTACTACAACTTCTTATTAATAAGTAATGTTAAAAATATTTACAATTACTATTTACTAAATAGTAGTAAAATATAATAGTTCACTTAGAATTTACTAAAATATAACCATGTTTATGCATTTTACCATGTTACTAGCTAGCCACTCACTAAATGTTAGCATGTTACTAAGCTAGCTGGTCACCCATTAAAGCTTATCAGGGTTGCGCCTGGTCAGTACCTGGATGGGAGACCACATGGGAAAGCTAGGTTGCTGCCGGAAGTGGTGTTAGTGAGGCCAGCAGGGGGTACTCAACCTGTGGTTTGTGTGGGTCCTAATGCTCCAGTATAGTGAAGGATACTCTATACTGCTCTGTGAGCACTGTCTTTCGGATGAGACGTTAAACTGAGGACCAACTCTCTGTGGTCATTAAAAATGCCAGGATGTTCTTAGATTCCCAGGATGTTCTTAGACTCTTAGATTTCTTAGGTTTAACCCTAAGGCCAAATTTGTCTACTGGCCTCTGTCCATCATGTCCTCCTAACCATCCTCATATCGTAACTGGCTTCATTACACCTCTCCACCAATCAGCTGGTGTGTGGTGTGCGGTCTGGTGCAAAATGTCTGCCGTCGCATCATCCAGGTGGATGCTGCACGCTTTGAGTATCTAGAAAAGCCCTATATAAATGAAAAGAATTATTATTATAAATTATTACTACTGTGGTTTACTTATTTTTGATTACAATTCTTTTTTAATTATTTGAAATTTTAAATTTACATATAAACCACATCCAACAATTATGATGATTTCTTTTTATTTAATTCAGCATTGATGATAAATCTTATCTGAGTATATCATTGTATGAAATTTATACAGATGTAGTAATGCAATCTAGTAAATCCCAGTATTAACCGAAAGTGTAAAGATTTTAAATGACAATTAATTCGTTTTTTTAATATACAATCAAAGGATTCTGGTCGTAAATATGCCAGGCATGATTAAAAATCACTACCAGTTACCAAATAATAACATTAACTACCAGTTACCGAATAATGTTTTTAATAACAGTTACTGCTGCAATTTGCAATTACTCCTTTTTGTCATATCAGTATTACATGCTGCAAATTAAAAATATAATCTCCAAAAATGTGGGACATCTGAGAAATGAAAATGCTGTATGTGTTTATAAAGGCTTTTTTAAAGATTGTTTTGTCTTCATAGGTATTTTAGCAAAAAAAGTATGGTAACACTTTATTTTGATGGTCCCTATTGCACATTTTGTTGACTAAAAGTTGCATTGCAACTACAGTACGTGCCAATTAATTCTCATTTTAGTACAAGTAGACTGTATACTTAATATCTGTTGATACTGCTCCTTCAACAGACATTTAACTAACTCTAAGAAACTTTGCAAGTACATGTCAACTTACACTAACCCTAACAGTCTACTTATAATCTAATGAGAATTAGTTGTCATGTAGATGCAATGTAACTTAAATTCAACAAACCTTCAAAATAAAGTGTGACCCAAAGTATTTGCATCAGTATACAGTTAAAGTCAGAATTATTAGCCCCCCTGTTTATTTTTCTCCCCAATTTCTGTTTAATGGAGAGAAGTTTTTTTTCAACACATTTCTAAACATAATAGTTTTAATAACTCATTTCTAATAACTGATTTATTTTATCTTTGCCATGATGCTAGTACATAATATTTGACTAGATATTTTTCAAGATACTTCTATACAGCTTAAAGTGACATTTAAAGGCTTAACTAGGTTAATTAGGTTAACTCATCAGGTTAGGGTAATTAGGCAAGTTATTGTATAACGATGGTTTGTTCTGTGGACAATTGAAAAAAATATAAAGCTTAAAGGGGCTAATAATTTTGACCTTTAAAATGTTTTTTAGAAAAATTTAAACCTGCTTTTATTTTAGCCGAAATAAAACAAATAAGACTTTCTCCAGAAGACAAAAATATTATCATCATTTAAAATATTAAACATCATTTACTAAATATAAAATAAATCAAAGGGGGGGGGGGGGCTAATAATTCTGACTTCAACTGCATGTAATATTTTCACATCTGAAATTCCGATATCAAATCAATCTATGCACAAGTAAACATTATTTTCTAACCTCCCTTCGACTCTTCTTCACTCTTTCTGGACATTGTGAGGCATTGAGGTAAATCATTCAACATAGGAAGGAAAAACCAACAAACAAATAAATAAATAAAACATACAAATACATAAATAAATAACTATAAAAAAGCTATTAAAAAAAAACTTTAATAGTATTTATCATTAATTCACCTAATAGTACTCCATACATCTAGCTCGAAAACATGGAACATACATTTTTTTAATAAGTTTCAAAACTCACAGAACACCCAAAACTAAAGTATTTGCTCACCCTTCACTTGTTACAGACCGGTTTAAGTTTCTTTCTACTGTTGAACATAAAAAATTGTAAAGAATGTTATAAATCAGCAGCCCTTGACTTCCAGTAGCCTTTTTTTCTTCCACTAAAGTCAATGTTTACCAGTTTGCATCATTCTCATTCATTAAACAGAAAAAAAGAAGTTCAGGTACTCAGTAAATGGTGAGTAAATTGTCATCGTTTTTGGGTGCGCTATCCTTTTAAAACAAAGTTGTGTTCCCTTTATAAAAAACTCTAGTAAAAAGAAAAGAGTCCATACTGACCCAAATGCATCATGAGGGTTGAATAGTTTCAAAAGTAACCTCGGATTTGTTTATAATGCTGCAATATCCTTCTTTCTTCGCTGCAGGGAGGGTTCGGTCATGATGCAGATTGACGTGAACACGGATAGAGGAGGCCTGAAACTCAATGAGAATTTCCTTGTGGATTTCGGAGCGGAGCCAGAAGGTCCTGCACTCGCCCATGAGCTCCGATATCCTGGCGGAGACTGCACTTCCGATATCTGGTTATAAAACTTGGGCCAAACCATTATGTTCCAAGTTGAAGAATTATCATTCCTCAGATACATCGTCATTATTATGATCACGTTTAGTCTTTGTGTGGACCAAATCAAATAACACAAACTAATTGTCATAATCTTTGTGTAACATCTATTACTATTATCAAAATGAATAGCAAACTATTGTAAAATAAATATTTTGTATTCCAGTTTACTCTTTGGTTTTGTCAGGTGTTTTTGAAAGGCTTTCAAAATCATTAGAATTGCAAAGTAGATTTTAAACGTGATGCAAGTGCACTGAAAGTGGACAAACATTCAGCATTACCATACGCATACATATTTTATTGTTTCAAACAATCTAATATAAAGCTTTTATGATGTATTTTGGGTTTCAAAAAGAGAACAGTGCTTAAAAAAGAACTGAACATATGTTATTATTTTACATCCAGTTATTATTGAGGGGTATTTTTCTGATTAAGCTAATAAGCAAGACAGTAAAAGTAATAGTTTTAGCATAAGGAATTAAAACACTAGTTTAGTTTGGCACACATGTATTTTGTGGACTTGGAGAAGGCATTCAACCGTGTCCCTCATGGCATTCTGTGGAAGATGCTCTGAGAGTATGGGGTCAGAGGCACTCTGTTAAGGGCTGTCTCGTCCCTGTATGAATAGAGTAGGAGTTTGGTTTGCATTGCTGGCAATAAGTCAGACATGTTTCCAGTGCATGTTGGGCTCCAGCAGGACACCAATGACACTAATTCTGTTCATAATTTTTATGGACAGAATTTCAAAGTGCAGCCTTGGGCTGGAGGGGGTCCGGTTGGGGACCACAGGATTTCTTCTCTGTTATTTGCAGACGATGTTGTTCTGTTGGCATCGAACATGGACCTTCAGCATGCACTGGGGTGGTTTGCTGCCGAGTGTGACGCGGCCGGGATGAGAATCAGCACCTCCAAGTCCGAGGCCATGGTACTCCACTGGAAAAAGCTGGTTTGCCATCTTCAGGTTGGAGGAAAGTCTTTTCCCCAGGTGGAGGAGTTATTCTTGGGGTTTTTGTTCAGGAGTGAGGGAAGGTTGGAACGTGCAACGGCAGCAGTAATGCGGTTGATGTACCGGTCCGTTGCGGTAAAGGAGCTGAGCCAAAAGGCAAAGCTCTTGGTTTACCGATCAATCTACGTTCTTACTCTTACGTATGGTCATGAGTTTTGCGTCATGACGAATGGACAAGATCTCGGATACAAGCAGCTGAAATGAGTTTCCTTCACAGGGTGGCAGGGCACACCCTTATGGATAGGGTGAGGAGCTCTGACATGAGTTCTGATGAAAATGAATGAATGAGTTTAGTTTGGCTTATTGATATTTTTGTATACAATTATGAAAAGTTGTCACTTCAAGTTTGCAGATAGGAAGAGAGTGGTCTCGAAGCAGACTTTGTGCAGTTGCAAGTGAACTGCATGCAATGCTTTTTAATGCACACGCCTAGCCCCACCCCTAACCTTTACAGTGACTTCACTAGCTCCACTGAGTGTCTGACATTGCATCTACATTTACATTTACATTTAGTCATTTAGCAGACGCTTTTATCCAAAGCGACTTACAAATGAGGACAAGGAAGCAATTTACACAACTATAAGAGCAGCAGTGAACAAGTGCTATAGACAAGTTTCAGGTGTGTAAAGTCTAAGAAGCAAAGCAATAGTAAAATTTTTTTTTTTTTTTTTTAGAGAGAGAGAGAGAGAGGGCACAGTTAGTGGTATAGCCAGAGAGGCAGTTGCAGATTAGGAAGGAAAGTGGAGACTAAACAGTTGCGTTTTTAGTCGTTTCTTGAAGACAGCAAGTGACTCTGCTGTTCTGATGTAGTTAGGGAGTTCATTCCACCAACTGGGCAGATTGAATGTGAGAGTTCGGGAAAGTGATTTCTTCCCTCTTTGGGATGGAACAACGAGGCGACGTTCATTCACAGAACGCAAGTTTCTGGAGGGCACATATATCTGCAGAAGTGAGAGCAGATACGAAGGAGCACAGCTAACGGTCACTTTGTAAGCAAACATCAGAGCTTTGAATTTGATGCGGGCAGCAACTGGCAGCCAGTGCAAACGGGTGAGTAGCGGAGTGACATGTGCTCTTTTGGGTTCATCAAAGACCACTCGTGCTGCTGCGTTCTGAAGCAGCTGAAGAGGTTTGATAGAACTAGCTGGTAGCCCGGCTAGCAGAGAGTTGCAATAGTCCAGTTTGGAGAGAACAAGAGCTTGAACAATGAGTTGAGCTGTATGTTCAGATAGGAAGGATCGGACCTTTCTGATGTTGTAGAGTGCGAATCTGCAAGATCGAGCAGTTCTAGAAATGTGGTCAGAGAAGTTCAGTTGGTCATCAATTGTTACTCCAAGGCTTTTTACCATTTTGGATGCAGTGATGGTTGCTCCGTCCATCTGGATTGAAAAGTTATGGTGAAGAGTCGGGTTGGCAGAAACTTCAAGCATTTCCGTTTTCGTGAGGTTAAGCTGGAGATGATGATCTTTCATCCAGTGTGAAATGTCTGACAGGCAGGCTGAAATGCGAGCTGGAACCGAGGGATCGTCAGGGTGAAAAGAGAGGTATAGCTGGGTGTCATCAGCATAGCAGTGGTAGGAAAAACCATGTTTCTGGATGACTGTTCCTAAAGATGCCGTGTAGATAGAGAAGAGAAGTGGCCCAAGAACAGAGCCCTGAGGTACCCCAGTGTTTAGATGCTGTAGGTTGGACACTTCTCCCCTCCACGACACCCTGAATGACCTGTCCGAGAGGTAGGAACTGAACCATTGAATAACAGTGCCTGCGACGCCCAGTGACTCAAGCGTAGATAGCAGGATCTGGTGGTTTATAGTGTCAAAAGCAGCTGATAAATCCAGCAAGATGAGGACAGATGATTTAGAGTCTGCTTTAGCCAGTCTGAGATCCTCCACGACCGAGAGCAGGGCAGTCTCAGTTGAGTGGCCTTTCTTAAAGCCAGATTGCTTGTTGTCCATGAGGTTGTTTTGAGTAAGAAAGTCTAGGACTTGATTGAACACTACTTCTTCTCCAAAATCTTGGCCATGAATGGAAGCAGGGATACCGGTCGGTAGTTTTCAAGTAGCGTTTGATCCAGGTTGGGTTTCTTTAGCAGTGGGGTTACCCTAGCCTGCTTAAATGAAGTAGAGAATAGACCAGAGTCAAGAGATGTGTTAATTATGTGAGTCAGTGTTGGTATGACTGCAGGAGAAATAGCTTGCAAGATATGAGAGGGAATGGGATCAAGCGGACAGGTGGTTGCATGGCTTGATAGCACGAGATTGGACACCTCAGACTCAGAGAGCTGGGAAAAAGAGGTGAGTGTGTGTGGTGTTGGTGGTGTATCTTGTGTGTTTGTTGTAGGTGCAGCAAATTGAGCACTGATTTTTGCAGTTTTAGTGCAAAAGAATGTAGCAAAGTCATCAGTAGTGAGTGTGGAGGATGCTGGTAAAGGAGGAGGATAGAGGAGGGAGGAAAATGTTTTAAAAAGTAAGCGAGGATTGGTGGCACTGTTGACTTTCTGACGGAAGTATGTCTGCTTTGCAGAAGTAACCTCAGTCGAGAAAGAAGAGAGAAGAGTTTGGTATGTTATGAGCTGTTCAGGATTTTTAGTTTTTCGCCAAATTCTCTCAGCAGCCCGAAGTTTTGAGCGATGTTCACGGAGAACATCAGAGAGCCAGGGTGCAGGAGGACTGGCCCGGGTTGGTCTGGATGTAATAGGGCATAGTCTGTCTAGGCATGATGTTAGCGTGGAGCAGAGTGTATCAGTGGCACTGTTCGTATCAAGTGCAGAGAGTTTGCAAGATGGAGGAAGAGAGTTAGAAACAATGGTGGATAGTGTAGTGGGTGAGAGAGAGCGTAGGTTTCTGCGAAAGGCAACTAGAGTTGGAGTGTGTGGCGGCTCAGGAGTAATGTGGATGTTGAGAGAGAGAGAAGGAAATGATCCGATGTTTGTAGTGGAGTTACTAGTGTTTGATCAGCGAGGCAATGTCGAGTGTAAATAAGGTCTAGTTGATTACCTGATTTGTGAGTAGCAGAAGTAGGTGCTCTTTTGAGGTCGAAAGATGCAAGCAGAGTCTGGAAGTCAGCAGCTTGAGGTCTTTCAATGTGGATGTTGAAGTCACCTAGCACCAACAAGGGAGTGTCATAATCAGAAAAAGATGAGAGAAGAACATCCAGTTCATCTAAGAAGTGACCTAATGTACCCGGTGGGCGGTAGATGACAACCACATTTATGCGGAAGGGGTGGATAATGGTGACTGCATGGAATTCAAAAGAGCTGATTTTTTGGCAGGGACGGTCTCTGAGTGAATTTCCATTCTTTGGAAATCAGTAGTCCAGTCCCACCCCCTCTCCCTGTCTGACGAGGAGTGTGGGAAAGAGAGAAATTAGTAGAAAGAGCAGCATGTGTAGCAGTGTCCTCCGGTCTCAACCAGGTTTCAGTTAGAGCCATGAGACTAAAGTCAGAATGAGTGGCTATGGAGGTAATAAAATCTGCTTTGTTAACAGCAGATTGACAATTCCAGAGGCCCACAGAGAGAGAGAGTTGTGAAATAGAGGATACATGAATTGATCGAAGGTTGTGAGGGTTGCGCCTGCAGCGTACCTCCCGTGCTCTGCGAGTATTAGTAACAACAGGAATTAGTAAACACATAATAAAGTGCAAGGAAAACAATAATGAGTGCAGAGATAACGTAAAACAATAAAGTAATAAAAAAGTACTCAAGTGCTTTGTTAGTGTCTTTGCTCGGTGGAGACGCGCAGGTAGAGTCGATGGTCTTTACTCTCGTTGGGCTTCACACGAGGCTGCCGCGACCGCTGCCGCGACCGCTGCCACGGTGAGACTAGTCGCTTATATACACCCCCGAGCGCTTTGCTGATTGAGTTCAGCTGGACACGCCTCCGAGAGTAAAAACACCCGAGCAGCGGCGGGGGCGCAAAAAACCTCCGGTTCGGCACACAAGCTCTTACAGTAAACAAAGGAAACAGTGGCTAAAGCTTGCTAGTACTAAACACAGATAGCAGAAACAATTTTAAATGTCAACAACCAATACACAAGCAGCTGAAACAAGTCTAAGTGTTCTCGAACCAAACACAGCAACTAAAAAACAGGTCTAAATGTACTTACTCGGTGTTGCTCTCGATGCTAAAGTGCTTCTCCTGCTAGCTAAACCTAATGTGTTCAAATATATGAGATATGCAGTCTCAGCTTGCATATCCAGATACAATTGGAGAGGGAAACCACTTTGTTCAAATAAAAGAATGATAAAAAGTAAGTTTATATAGTATTTACCTCATATTTTTATAGTATATACATAGCATTTTACACAAATTAAGTTAGGTTACATTATTTATATCAGAAAGTAGATTTGGTTTGCAGTCAAAAGTGCCACACACACACACACACACACACAAACTCACATAGTGACAACAACGAATGGACATAAAGACATAAAACATAAACATACAAAACACTCTCTTCCAAAAAAATAAATAAATAAAAAATTATATATATGTATATGTATATACACAATAAATAAATAATAATTACAAGTACAGCTTATAAAATATACAACAACTAACATAATTAGTGGTAAATATATGATTATGATCATTAAATAAAGGTAATTGGTGATAAACTAAACAAATATGAATTAAATGTCATCCTCTGACCAAACGTTTATATATTTATGTACAAATAATATGAAGAAATGTTAGCAATAACATATTATTTATTATATTTATTTAATAGTAATAAAATAATAACCTCAACGAGCCAAATAGTACTTTAATAATGTATTAATTGATAATAATGCAATAAATACATATAACTTATTGGTGTTTCCAGCTCTAACGTTTTAACTCCTCAATAAAACGCATGTAAAATGTTTATCACCCTCTGTAGCCGTGTCTCAAAGCCTAGTGAGCTTCCTACCTAGGTGACATTCATAGGCATAACCTACAGGGGCGTGAATGCAGCCTCATTAGGCATGAGTGTGTGTTTTGAGACGCAGGCAGTGAGTGGGTCTTCTGGAATCAGGCAGTTGATGCGGGCAGCCCGGCGTGTCATCCTACACTCACTTTCTTAGCGAACCGCTCCGGCTATACAGCAACAGGAGACGCGCAGCTCCCAAATGGGGCACTTAAAACACAGATAAACCGATTACTTAAGCCTTCGCCCGGTTTCATTTGAGGTAAGTTATACCCATACGTTGTTTTTTGCTCGTTTAGAAAGTAGAAGAATGTTCTGAACTAGAGACGTTTCGTTAGCCGCCTGGCTAAGTGTAGCATCCGTTTGTGTTTTTATGAGGCTTATCCTTTCAGGCCTGCATAATAGTTGAACGTCTAGTCGTAGTTATTGTTTTATCACATTCTCTCTTTTCAGAACACATACTGTTATAGTGTTTTATGGAAATTTTGTTGTAGAGCTCTTCAAGAGAGAAAAGTAGTCGACGTGTCTTTTAAAGGTCTCAGCTAAACATGCTCAAATGCTAACTTGAGTGCAAAAGTCATTTGACTGATAGACTGCTTAATACTTAACGCTTAAAGTAAAGCAGACTATTTGACAAGCAGTTAAATCAATTTTTAAAGCCTTTAGCTTGTTTATTTTGACATAAAGCTGTTACGTTATGTGTATTTGAGTTGCTTTGGGTTCGTTAAAAGGTAGAGAAGTTATAAAACAAGCAATGTTACGATTACAAACCGCAACGCAGTATAACTGTGGGCATTACTATCATATCAGTCTTCCATAACTCCAAATATTTAGCGTGTTGTGATTGTCCTCTGATTTCTGTAGGTTAAACCTAAAACTTCAAAACAGAAAACTTGGCTCTTTGGATGTGTTTTTTATGGCAAGCTGATTAAATATTTATGAACTCTTATTATTTTATAATCTACATCTTTTGTGTCATATAATCAAAAATTATATCGCACAACTCACCTACATACTTGATTTTAAATGTGTTCATTTTGTTCCAATGTGTTTGTTTCATCTCAAGATTATTGAAATTAATGATTGAGGTAATGTTGGTTATATATTCACACATTCAGAGTTTCTCCTTAATAATATAGTTTCAGAAAAGCAATCTTTGCAATTTATAAATAGTCAAAACATTATGACAGCTAATGACTATCAAAGTACAACATTGTTCACAGTCAAATAAATAGTGCTAATGTTACATCTGATTTCAGACCCAATATTCAAAGTATCACGGTAAACACTATAGGGACCATGTCACAAATTGTCATTGAATGAATGTGTGAATAAAAAACCAGCTTTACTTCAATGCTTATTAATGATTGAGGTATTGTTCACTGTCAAATAAATAGTGCTAATGTTGTTTTCAAGTCATACTTGCATGCAATTTCAGACTAAATATTTCAAGTACTTCAAAGTACCATGGTAAACAATATAGGGAGCATGTCACAAGTTGTCACTGAATGAATATAAAACCAAATTTACCTCAAGTTGTTAATACTGTGACAGTCTTGTAATCTTAGTTATATAAATCGACTAGTTTGATGATAATGATTTTGTAATTGAGGTAAAGTTGGTTTTATATTCACACATTTGTTAATTTAATGGTCCCTGTGTTGTTTACCACGCTAATTTGAATATTGTGTCTGAAATAGCATTCAAGTATGAATTCAAAACAACATTAGGACTATTTATTTTGACTGTGAACAATGTTGTATTTTGATAGTCATTGGCTGCTGATAGTATTTCCCTATTTAGAAATAATACTTTTCTGAAATGATATTTTTAAAGATAAAGATGTGCAAATATAAAACCAAATTTACTTCAATCAAACATTAAGAGTATAAACCACAACGCAGTATAACTGTTGGCATTACTATCATATCAGCCTTTCATAACTCCAAATATTTAGCTTGTTGTGATTGTCCTCTGATTTCTGTAGACCTAAAACTTCAAAACATATATAACTTGACTCTTTGGATGTGTATTTTATGGCAGAAAGTTGTTTAAATATTGATAAACTGTTATTATTTTAGTATCTCTACATCTTTTTGTTCTCATATAATCCAATGATGCATCAAATCTATCACTGCTGCTTATTTGATTTATATGCTTGGCTTTATGTTTGTTGATTTTGTTAAAGTGTGCTTGTTTGAGCTCAGGATTATTGGATTTCATGGCTTATTAATGATTGAGGTAAAGTTGGTTTTATTCTCTCACATTCGCACTTTCTCCTTAATAATATAATTTAACAAAAATATTCTTTGCCAATTCTAAATGGTGAGATTATATTATCAGCCAATGACTATCAGTTCAACATTATTTACTGTCAAATAAATAGTGCTAATGTTGTTTTCAAGTCATACTTGCATGCGATTTCAGACTAACTATTCATAGTATTTCAAAATACCATGGTAAACAATATAGGGAGCGTGTCACAAGTTGTCACTGAATGAATGTGCAAATATAAAAAAAACTTTACCTCAACTTGTTAATGCTGTAGTGTAACTGATATAAATCAACTAGTTTGATGATTAAGATTTCATAATTAAGGTTAAGTTGGTTTTATATTAATACATTCATTCATTTAATGGTCCCTATATTGTTAACCACGCTAATTTGAATATTGGGTCTGAAATAGCATGCAAGTATGAATTCAAAACAACATTAGGACCGTGAACAATGTTGTGCTTTAATAGTCATTGACTGCTAGTATGATTTCCGTATTTAGAATTTGCAAATAATACTTTTCTGAAATGATGTTATTAAGGATAGAGTCTGAATGTGCGAATATAAAACCAACTTTACCTCAATGATTATGGATTGTGGAAAGTCATGATGGTGTTGGTTAAAAGGGTTTCACACTGTCCTGCTCTCACATTTCAGGGCAAAGGCTGATTGAATTCACTCTTTCCATTGCAATTCGAGAAGTCCAAATGTTTTGATCAGGATTGCAACTTTTACTGATATCAGTTAGGCTTGTCTGGCGAACAAGAACAACACATAAAACTGTAATTTTGGAGGAAAACGTCTGCCAGAGTAGGGCTCTGCATGTGATATATGAGAGGAGAGCTGGCATCTTCATCACAGATGACTCAGCCTTAACCAGCTGACACGTGCTTTAATTTCGTCACTTTCAGAATCAGTTTCGATTGATTTTTTTTTTTTGTGTGTTGCTTTCTACTTCTGATTTAGAATTTCAGTGATCTAGTAAGCACAGTGGCTTTTGCTCATGTTCATTTGTCTTTCATCTAGTTAGACTAATCTAAATTTATCAGACTTTCCACTGTTAACTTAAGGACTTTCCATCACTGCTTTTAAAACATAACAGCAAAACTAGTGTCAGGTCTTAAGGTGATTAAACTCTATATGAAATACCTCTTTCTGACATCTTGATGACTTTGAAAATAATAATTAATCCCAAAATACATTTTTTTTGGATTTTCCTCATTCACAGGGCATCCAAGATATAAATGATTTTTCCTTAGTACAGCATTAAAGAAGATTTTTATCTTAAACCATTGTTCTTTTTTGGTGAAGCTTAATGTGTATTAATAACTACCTGCACAGTCAGAGCCAAAAGAAACCATATACTGCAAAACTAAATTCTAACTTGTGACTCCTGATAAACCTGATTGGGATATTATGAAGTGCCAGATCATAAGATATTTATTATAAAATAACAAATGCGGGTGCAAGCTCAAAAATGAGCTGATGCTGTTTGTTTACAGCTTTCTTTTTATAAGTTGAACCATCCAAGTACCATTTTGACTAACACACACAAAGCTTGCACTTCACACACTCTGAACACACTGACTCAACCACTTTCCGAGCAAGTGGATTTAAATATAACAGACCTATTGTTTTACTCATTAGCCAGATATATTTATTTTGGTTTGCATTTATATCTTGTATGCTTTTTGAGGGATGGTAACCAATGATTTGCGTTTTACAAATCACTAATGACTTATTTCAACTTAACAGTATAGTTTGATTCAGTACGATACACATTTATTTCCATTTGCACTGTCAGAAATACCAAAATACCACTTTTTTTGTGACCCTTTCTTTAGGGTGCCTTGCACAACAGTTCAGTACTATAGAGTAGGGCTGCACAAAATATCATTTCAGCATCGATATCGCAATGTGTGTGTCCGCATCAGTCATACCGCAGGATATGCAATGTTGTGTTGGGTTCATAATCAATCAACAATTGAAAATACACAAGACTTGTATTTAACCATAACAGAGTGAAACTTTATCACTTGCATGTGTTTTGAAGGCATATTAAGAGTTAAAATCATTCAGTCACAATAACGTACAACTAGGGATGCTCCGATCAGGATTTTTGCAGCTGATACTGAGCACCGATTCCTTGTCATGATGATCGGCTGATACCGAGTACTGATTCTGATTCTTCAAGCTTTACATAACTTAGCCATTGCAGAAGCACAATTACCTTATATGTATGAGATCTCACCTTACCTAAGATAACAAATTAAGGATGTTGCATACATGTAATGTTTAGAAGCAGCTTTATAAAAAAATAGATGAAACGGATAAAAAATGGTGAGAAACATGACTAACAATGCAATTTGGAAACATTGCTTGTGTGTTGTAGCACTGCTGATGCATAACTCAGGCTCACACGAGCATCTTCCTCCGAGTTTGTTATAATCTCGTAAACAGACACATGCGATTGGTTGATGAGATCGGCCACATCAATGAGTACCGATTAAGTCGTGAAATGTGATTATCAGTCGATGCCGATCAATTAGAGAATCCCTACATACGTATTTTTAACTTTTAATAAAGAATAAAAGTATTGAATTATTAATACAGTGAAGACTGTACAGTTTTATTTTCATTTATTATTCAATTTCTGTACCTGAAAACTGTTTGACTCTCAGGGAAAACCCTAAAACACATTTTACTTTGCTCTATTGTAATTATTCTTGCTTGCAATTTGTTTAACACATTTTAATAAACAGTTTTAGCACATTTTTATCTGTTTTTATTCTTCGTTGTTTATATTTTTTTATAATTATTTTTTATTCCTGTTTATGTAAAGCACTTTTAATTACAATTGTGTATGAAATGTGCTATGTAAATTGCCTTGCTTTGGCTTGTTTTTTATGCATGATTCACATCCTTACAAAATCAGCCCAATCAATCTAAATTAATGCCCCCCCCCCCCCCCCCCCCCCCCCCCCCCCCAAATAGAGCTATACAAGATATCGGGTGAAATTGTATTCATATCGCAATATATATTGCAGAAAACAAAATATTGCAATGTCTGATTTTTCCAATGTCATGCAGCCCTACTATAGGGTGGAGCTAGTCTCACTCCGCAACATTGATTGGTTTACAGAGAATTGTCATGCAGACGAACAACAAAACCAGTCCAGCAATGAACCATGGTCAACCGGAAATCAAACAAAGCTCATCATCTTCTCGTGACAAATAGCCACATGCCAAAAGCATGAAAAGGATCTGCTGTATGTCCTCCATTTTATTTATGAGGTCTTTTGTATGTCACATCTAAAAATGTGTGTAAAGCGTGAGGGGCACAGTTTATTTGTGCGTGCTTGATGCATGTCTACTTTTGAAATGATGAACTCGAGTGCGCAAAAGACATGATATGTGAGAGGTTGCTTCTTTGAGTGAGAATGACGTCGGTCACAACTTTCTGCCATACACCACACCTACCAAATAAGGGTATTATTGACAGTGGAAAAGCAAGCATGAATCGCACTGTACTGAACCATACACTGAAAAAATGATTCATTGATTTACACAATTTTTGTTTTAAGGTAAGTGGTTGCAAACAGTTTATTTGGGCTTCATTTAAATAACAATTAAGTTGAACAGTACTAAATTTATTTTGTTTGTTTAAATTCAGCCCATATAAATTGTTTGCAACAATATATATTTTTTCAGTGTACTGCTTAGTGGAAATGAGGCATAAGCTGTATGGTTTCAGCAAATATCTTTTCAAACTATTGAAAAATCTATTAAATGTTTATTGAAGAAAGGAATCACCTACATTTTGGATGGCCTTAGGGTAGTTGTATTAACTGCAAATTTTATCCCTTTAATGCACAATAGGTTTTATAATGTAACAGCTTTGCAGAATCTGAGACTGATGCTTTACTTTATCTGACATTGGCCTGCTGGTAATGGTGAGGTAATCTGCTGGAGGAGGATTATGGCACTGTCCTGCGTAGCTGTGGATCAGTGGAACAGCGTGACCCTGAGGAAGTGACTCTTAGTAAAGCCTGTTCCTCTGAGTTATTGTGAATTTGAATTGCCATTTACTAGATTTGTGGTCACAGTGGTCAAAACTTCAGTTTTAGCAACAGTACATTGTGGAAGTTTTTGTTCTCTATATATTTTTTTAACTTTCATATTCAAGTTGGAAATGAAAAGCCAACTAGACATGGGGCTATCCCTGTTTACTGTATTAATAATTGTATATCTTTCTATAGTGCAGAATTTATTTATCAGTATTTCTATAAAAAAAAAAGGTGTCAATGTACACTATTGTAAATATTTTAAATCGCATTTGATATAAACCTTAGTCTCCAAGGCCCCGTATACAAAATATGTTTTCGTTTTAAAATGGGGTTTTAGAATGAAAAGGATTCATGGCCACACGTCGGACAGTTCATCAAGGATCTTCCGCTGCATTTCATCTCACTATAGTGAAACGTGTTATTTAATTCATCTTGTCTCTATCTAATAGTCTTTTGAATCTATTACTTTTTTTTAGGTAACGCGTTTTGGCTGAGCGTAAAGATAAATTAATATATTAATTTATGTAACCATGTACACTGATTCTGCATATTTGATTTATTGCTTGCGTTTCCTATATTGTATATACTTATAGTACGTTATACTTTTATATTTTCCATTATTGATTATTGAAACTGATATTCAGCTAAGGAGGCAGGGTGTGTTTCATATTTTTCACAGAAAATAAGGGAAGCAGTTATGTTATAGGCTCCGTTTTGTTATAAATATGTAAATAGTGAAGCTTAAACATGATGCTTCAACATTTTTGGTCTCTGTTAAGTTGTTAATATCAAAATGAAAAGAGGCAGTTCCTTTATATCATGTTTTTATATTATTGTTGAGATAGTGAAACAATGTAGCCAGGGTGATGTGAATGACGTTATACAGTACACTGTTTTTACTCGACGTGTCTTCAAGAGTTTGTTTTCCATATCAAACTTGTGAGGTCTGAACTTAAGGAAAGGGTGCAAGACTGAACTTTGTGTTCTTAATATTGAGTAAAAGCCCCTATCAGATAGTTGAATGTCTGCAGCCACGCCTCAGTTTTCAGATGTCTCCGTTTTCCCCCATCCACAATGAAATGGAGCCAACGGCCTCTTTAGTGTTTTCAGTGCTCAAACTCCGAGGTACTGTGGACAGAAGACGTAACCGCAAAACTTATGCATTTTAAAACAAAAATGTATTAGTGTAAACAGGGCCTAATAAACTGTATTTATTTGATTAAAAGAATAGCATGTTGTAATGTATATGTATGTATAGAGAATTGTACTATTGTAATTTATAAAGCTCTTTACTGTAACTTTATTATATTTAAGTTTTTTGCTGTAAACCCTCTGAGAAAAAAATAATTTCCAATCTTGTAGACATTACTATCGGTGATATTCTTTTTCACCCCTGAAATCACTTTTCATCTGATATAATTAAGGAATAGATTCAAACTGGGAAAATAAATAGTAGGAACATTTGAACAGCAAAATCTTATTGGGTAAAATCAAGTCTGTCCTGCCAATTTTTCTGTTCACTCATAAATGTGACATTACAGCAGTTTAAATGCATTCTAGATGCCGTTGTGATGTTTTTATAAAGATTTTCTGCTTCATCAAGCTTGTTAATCACTTTTTTGTTGTTCATTTCTCAGGGGCCTGAGAGTGTGTGGCCATGGGTGACACAGAGCTGGAGCTTTCTCCCACCCATCTTGAGGAGCTACAGAAGAGCCCCTCCACCTCCACCACCTCCTCGCTGTCCCTCCCCTCATCGCCCTCCTCTGGCCCACATCCCCTCACCAGCTCCAGCCCGAGCACAAGCGAAGGCTTGCCCGCCTCCAGCCCTCCTCTGGATGTCATATCCGAAGGATTGGGTGAACTCAGCCTAGTCATCGACACTGAGGTGGCCAAGAAAGCCTGCCAGGAAGTTCTGCAAAAAGTGAAGTTCCTAAAGGGCGATGGAGAAGTATCTTCAGCCAGCTCAGAGCCCATTATGGTGAATGGCACAGCTCACCCCGAGGCCAACGATGGAGGACAACCTCCCAAGATCAGCGAGGAGGAAGTGGAGCCCATAAAGAGCGTGCGTCGTCGTCAGAAGAACAACTCCTCTAAGCAATCCTGGCTCCTGCGGCTCTTCGAGTCCAAGCTGTTTGACATCTCCATGGCTATCTCCTATCTGTACAATTCCAAGGAGCCCGGTGTGCAAGCCTACATCGGTAATCGCCTCTTTAGTTTTAGGAATGAAGACGTGGACTTTTACTTGCCCCAACTGCTCAACATGTACATCCACATGGATGAGGACGTGGGTGATGCCATTAAGCCCTACGTGGTGTACCGCTGCCGGCAGAGCATCAATTTCTCCCTGCAGTGCGCCTGGCTGTTGGGGGCCTACTCTTCTGACATGCACATCTCTACGCAGCGTCACTCGCGTGGCACCAAACTGCGCAAACTCATCCTGTCAGACGAGCTCAAGCCCTCCAGCCAGCGCATCCGCAGGGAGGTGCCGCAGCCTCCCCCTCCCTACCCCCCGCCCCTCCATCACGGTCCGGGCATGAGCGAACACAGCCTCTCGCCCTCCAAACGCACTCACCAACGTTCCAAATCTGACGCCACCGTCAGCATCAGCCTCAGCAGCAACCTGAAGAGAACCGCCAGCAACCCCAAAGTAGAGACCAGTCAGGATGAGGTGAGATGCTTGCAGTGTCACATATGCCTTTACCTAGTTGGTTGTTGTAGCTGATCAGTGTGTCTGGCTGTCACTTCCACCTCCCACTGATGTGGTTTCTCAGCTGTTTCATGCAAATGAGGAAGGCAAATGGCTCCGATTTGTGTTGTTTCTGTGGCTGTGCTGGAAAAAGTGTGTCAATAGCCCCTTTCTCACGTACAGACCCTTATGGAAAATTACTGGTAAATTCCTTCTGGCAATTTTCCGGAAAGACAAGTTGTAACATTACCGGTAATTTGCCAGAATGCTGTGCTGTGTGAACGCAGAAGGAAAATTGGCAGAAAGAGCGCGTTCACGATTAGAACGTGCTGACGTGAGACGTCTACTCCAGCCAATCAGGGCATTCAGACGCATTCACATCCGTGCTGTTTATGAAAATTAAAGCCTTTAAATATTTTTCCAGACACATTTAGCTGCTAGTTGTTAGTCCGATAACGTTTCTATGTTCCTTAATGCAAACGGTGTAAAAAATTATCGATAAAATGCTTATGATAAACCGCTGTTTGTTTACCTTCAAGCTCTACTTCAGTTGCCTGACGCGTGTGCACATGACGCAGCCGGTGAGCGCCAGCACACACATATGTGTACATCTCGACATGCGAAAGTGTTCCTCCATATGTTTTCATTAAAGGTGCTCACAATACTTACCCATCTACATAATTTGTAATGTCGTCAAATGTGTAAACATTTAGCTGCAGTTCGTGCTTCTGTCATTGGATGTCTCTGACCCCTTCCATGTTTACAAATACAAGCACAGCCATTTAGAGGTAATTTCTAGTTAATGTCAGTATTTACCCGTATTTTGGAATGGAAGTGTGAATGGTCTTTTCTGGAAAAATTTCCGGAACGTCCGTGCCAGCGCTTTTTTGAACTAGTTTTTCTGGTAATTTGCCGGACATTTACCGGTGTCTCTGTGAAAGGGGCTAATGTTTCACATGATGTGGCATTGGCAAGCTCTGCAAAAGAAACATTCATGCTACTATTTTAAACATATTGGTAGTTTCTGGATGATAACGGTGCCATATACTGCATTGATTCAATAAGTTAAACTGTTCTCTGATATCTACATAGTAGGTGTGTGGCTTGGGGGAGTCAGAAATACTCCATAAATGGTTTTTACCACCTTTCAAAGTAGGGCTGAGCAATTATATTTTGCTTTTGACTTCCAATAATTATTTAAAAACATGATTTTCAGATTATTGCTATATTAGTTCACATTTGTCCAAAACAATCTTGCAATTTTGCTTTTGCATCAAGGGAATTCATTATTCAGGGTTTTAAAGCAGAAAGAGAACTTCTCTCAGCCTCAGAGATGAAACAGAACATGCACATGTAAATGTTTAAATGCATGCAAAAATGTTTCAAAACATGACTCTTAGCGATTATTCACATAAACATTTGTTTGTTGTGTAATAAATGAACAAAGAATTGAGAATGAAAATGTATGTAATGGTAATTTTGATCCAAATATTCCTGCTACTGACTGTGCTTATTTCCAGCAAGTGGGATGACTAGATTTCTGTTTTAGCTCTCTGAAAATAATTAACTGCTGCTAGCTGATTCCCAGAAAAATGATGACACTTCTTCTGTTAAGACTGTTTCCATGCTCTCTCTTTGTGTTCATTTGCACAGTCATGATAACAGTCCTCAGGGCTAAATGCCATGCCATTAACAAATCACCTCTCATGCTGTTAACAAGTGGCCCGTTGCGAATCACAGGTCTAGGATTAGATCTGAGGTCAATGCAGTAGACAAATCACATTCTGTTAGTACCGTGTGCATTGATTATTATTTTATGATGGGTGTTTCCTGGTGTCTGACAGCAGATTAATTGTTGCATTTGCTGAGTATATTACAACGATTTTTTGCTTAGGTAGACAGGTAGATTTAAGAATTAAAGTACTCTTGATTTACTTAAATGAACACACATTAAGCATTTTAAAAGGTGAATTTTGAATGGTAAAAAAAAAAAGTTTTACTAAGGATGTCCAGATTCGATCACGTTATCGGAAATCGGGCCCAATCACGCAGTTTCAGACTCGATCGGAATCAGACGTTACATTCCGATCAGGACTCAAATGTATGTATATTCGGGGTGTCACAAGATCTCGTATGACGAGATCTTACGAGATTAAATTACAACGAGATTTCTTGTCGGGGTGAAAGTTGTTTCATGAGGTTATGATGGTTGTGCTTGTCACTCGGTTGGGTGGGCGGGTGTGATGTAACCTCTAGTTATTGACGATGCGACTGTTCAGTTTAACAGAAGAGAAGCGCTCTCTCTCCTTACAATGGAGTTTCAGTTATATTCATTCATTAATTTTCTTTTCGGCTTAGTCCCTTTATTAATGTGGGGTCGCCACAACAAAATGAACCGCCAACTTATCCACCATATGTTTTACGCAGCGGATGCCCTTCCAGCCGCAACCCATCTCTGGGAAACATCCATACACACTCATTCACAAAAACAGTCAAATCTTTTGCGGGAACAGATCCACCACTTTTGATGCTCATAAACTTTCATAAAATCATTATGCTGCACATATTAGGAGGTTTTCTGAGAGTATCAGCAGACGTGCAGTGGGGGAGTTTGTATCTTTAATAAACTATGACAGTTCACATTCATTGAAAAGTAAGAATGATTAATAAATCAATATGAAACAGTCAGATAAAAGTGACGTTTCGACTTCAGTTCAGGCTCAGGCATGCTTTGCACTCACACTACAAGCGTACCATGCCAAAACCCAACCGAACTGTGCTCTGGCACATCTCTTCTAACTGGGCCAGGGCCAGCCAACTGAACTGCGCCTGGGCCCGATTCAGAGCACTCACACTTGTCAAACTAACCAGGAAATGGTCGTCAAACGTACCTGGGCATGGTTCGGATAGCCTGGTGTGAATACATAAATACAAAAATAGTTTTAGTAATAGTATAGTATGTTTTTTTTTTTTCTTTCACCCTTCTTTATCATCATTTATCTTTTTTCACCTTATTAGTTGGCTAATTGTTGTAGTAAAGGGGAGAGGAGAGTAATTACAGTTTAGCAGTACACAGCAATACACCCTATCTATTTTGTGATAAAGCTTTATGGTTTTAAATCAAAAGAGATGACAGCTTTATGCTAATATGTAGATAAAGGAATTAATTTGAGGTTGTCCATGTCAGTAAAACTAATACTAAATGCTATTAATATCAAAGCAACCTTTTAAAGGGGTGGTCCACTACGATATTATATTTTAAACTTTAGCTGATCTGTAATGTAGCTGTGTGAACATAAACAACATCTCTAAATGTAAAAAGCTCAAAGTTAATGCAAAGGGACACCTTGGTTTTTACAGAGTTAGCTTAGCAAAGCCTACAATGAACGAATTTTGGGGACTACAAAAAATACTTCCGGGCCTTGTTTGATCACAAACGTTCTTTTACCGCACACACACACTGCGCAGCTAAGGGCCGTGGCCAGAGGCGCTGTAATGTTATAGCAGAGATGGAGCTAAAATGCGTCCAAATGCTGCTGTTTCCACAGAGCTTCGTCAGTTTCTGTATTTGGGCTTCCAAATGACACCACACAAAGACAGAAGTGCTTACAGTTTAATTTTAATTATGTTCCAGAGAATTGTAAAATACATAGCAAGCATGATTTGACAAAACACAGCTCCAGAATCTCTCCTAGTTCAGTGCTGGATTCGATTAAAATCTCCTCAAAGCAGAAGCTGTGAACTACAACCTGTAAGGGTTTATTTGTTAAAATTGATCATGACATGTACAGTGTCTAGTGTTAACGGTAGCAATGATGTATACAACAGGAAATGCAGTTTTGCACCGCAAACAATTTAGCTACAAATTCATATTTATCAGTCAAACTGCTGTGAACACACACACACACACACACACACACACTTTACCGGCACGTCCAGCCTCTCTCTATGTGTGTGCGCGACTTTGCATTGATTCTCTTTAGGCAGCTTTTCCATGCGTTTAACATCTCAGATAATGAAGTCGCAAAAGATAAGTGGATGATTCATATTACTTACACCTGCATGTTCCGGATATATGTGAAACACGTCGTGTAACGCGTTGAGTTAAAAAATACAGGAGAGTTAACTCATGTAGCAGCAGAAAAATAAATCAAGGCTCACACAGGTCTCATCCCACATCTTGTGCTTTATTCTTCTGTCAGCAGTGTCATGATATATTACAGAAAATAAATTAATCCGAGCATCAGAGAAAAAGAAAGTCCTGCGCACATGTTACACACTTCTACAGAAAGTTCACCCATTCAAACACACACATAGACGCACGCAATAGCGATGTCTCTTAAAGGAGCCGCACCCCATTTTCACTCGTTACAGACACATGTCAGATTTTATTTTAGAAAGCGGGCAGGAGGTTGTCTGACTGTTTACACAGCAGAAAAGCGCGTGCCTGTAGGGGTGTCACGTGGAGCCGATCCGCGAATCGCAGCACATTATGACAGATGACTAATCAGAGTCACTTGTGGGCGGGCCTTTCAGAGGAACTAAGAAATATGTCAGTCGTTTTCATTATAGCTAAGTAGCTGTATATAATCAAAGTGAGATATATGAAAAAATAACATGATTTCCTTCAAGTGAAACATGAGCATACATTGCTTTACATCTTATAAACACAACCAAGCCTTAAAATGACATTCTGGACCACCCCTTTAATTGATCTGGGTTATATACTATCTATGTTAGTTTATTGTAACAGCTTTCAGTTTATGTAACCTTTTTTCACAAGCATAGATGAAACCAGTTTTTTTACTATAGCCAATATTGACATGGCCTTTGGCTTTTGTGTTTTTTGACCATTATGCTCTGTCAGTGAACCTCTAGGGCAGACTGTAATAACCTAGCATGGCTCAAGTTCTATTGTGATGTGTAACTTTAGAGGTTTCCTCATTTTACCTTCGTCACACTCACACCCTCCTTTCTGACATTCAGTCATGTGCCACAATCCCTCGCCTTCCTCATTTGTGTTCCTTCAGTGTAGTTTCATTCCTTCCTCCCAACGTCATCTTGGCGCAGATTGTGCTACTATGGCAACAGTGATGTGGCCATTCATGTGGCAGCAAGACGCTGCACTTGTAAAGATCAGCGATTACGAAATGTGTTGCTCCACATCTCCTCCACACCGTTTACACACTTTTTCTGTTTAGAGTCGAAGGTGTTTTCATTTCCAGCTTGGGATATGAGGTGCAATTTGTGTTAAGCCCAAACAAACATTAATGCATTCTGGGCTGTTCAAAGTGAGAAAGTACAGCTTTATGATATAAATGATATCTGGAAAATGCAGTCTTGCTGATGACCTTTGAGCACTACCTCTTGCTCACTCTTCTGTTTGAGGAATGGGTGTTGAACCTTATCTTTTATCCCACACAATCAGCTCTGAGAATCACCTCCACCGTGATTTATTTACACTGCAGTTTTTTTTTTAACCTAATCAGGCAGATATTTCAGGCTGCTGGGTTTTCTTTCCTTTTTTTTTTTTTTAAAAAAAAGGTTATGCTCATCTACTTCTTTTAAAAGCTTTTTTTTTAGCATGAAGCTTTTTGTGGAATTTGGACCCCTGTTTGACTATGTGGACTGAACTCTTTCACCCCATTGTGCCAGTTCAGCTAATACACAGAAATAGGGTTGCGCGATGTCTAATGTTAAACATCATGATGGCGTCATCGTCATAGGCGGCGGTGAATTAATTATTTATGAATAATGAATTAATTCATAATGAATTAATTATTTGTATCCTACCGTTTCAACTACCAGACCCGCATGGTCTTAGTTTTACCCATAACCAAATTTCTAAATAAATAAATATAAGTTACCCACAAATTGCCACCTGTCAGTGATGTTTTCTGCTGGACTCTGGCATGAATAGGCTGAGTGATCTGTGTTGTTATAATGGCGTCGACAAACTTGGTTGGTAAAAAAAGATGCACAACCAACAGCAACCAACCAACAGTATCTGAGGTTTCTGCTAAAATTACTAAGTACAAGCGTGAAAGCGAAAGATTGAAGCAGTGTAATGACCCACTGACTGCCTTGACCCGCTGTCTCGAGCGCATGTTTGTGTGTGTGTGTGTGTGGTCACGTGATGTGCGTTTTTAGCGGTAGAGTGGACGGAGGGCTTTTCAGAAATGCTAGGTAAACCGCCAGAATGGATGTGGATCGTTTTCGTTCTAAAATGCCATTTTAAAGCTAAGACATATAAGTGTACACGGAGCCTCAGTGTGCGCAAGCGGATTTGCGACGGGGGCGGGACGGAGGATCGCGGTGTCTGCTCAGCATCGCGGTGTCTATCGGCCATCTGCGATGGACGATGGCATCGTCTATCAGCCCAACACTACACAGAAAAAAAAACATTTGGGTTACAGTAAGCCATTTACAATGCAACCGACCAGTTTGTAAATGTTATATTACTTATTTTTTTATAATATAAAATACAAGATATAAAACTTTTTAATGCGATTTTATTCACTATATACAGGGCTCGAAAATAACCTTTTTGCTTAGTAGCACCAGTGCTCCTAACTTCAAAACTTTTTTTGTTGCATCTAACAAAAATTATGAGGACCATTACTAGTTTTATATTAACAGATTTATTGCATATTGTAAATTATCCATGCTGTTTTCCTATTAGAATTTTCATTCCAAAATGGCTGCCGCGTGACACTAGCGGTATCTAGTGGCTGTTTCACAAATAGCAAAAGAGTGTTACCTCTTGGTGATTCTATGCTCTTTGCCAAGGTGCAAAGATGCATTCTGTGTGAATGTCTCCTAAATCTGTGCATGTGGTAAACATTTTGCAGTGAAAACCGGTCGCACGGCAACAATTTATGCAATCGCACAAATGCTCCAAAATATATTTTGAGGCCGCATAGATACGTAATAAGTCAAAAACACATTAAGTCAAAAACAGTCGCAATTTCGAGCCCTGAATATACTTTGTATAAAGTTGTGTACTCTTTTACTGTACTTAAGTTGTTATATATTGCCTAAAACAAGTAAAATTTAAAAGAACAACTTTACTGCTCAAATAACAATCAAGTTTTATTGTTATTTTAAATAAGAAATGTATAAGCTTAACATTTTCTAAATACTCAAGCAATTTAATATTATTTTGTTTTTAAGTGTCATACTGTAACCATCATTTTTATTTTAAATGAAACAAGGGATTAAGTCCATTTCTGTTTGTTTTCACATTTTCTAAGTAGTGCTGTCCTATGCAAGAGTTTGCTGCACAGTCCACATGACCACATCTTGTAAACAAGACTGAAGTGTAAAGTGACTGTTTGCATGGACGAGGTACAGATAAACATGACAGCTGCTTGATACTAGATAAAATTGAAGCAAGACCGAGGTTTGACACTCCCTGAGAACTGAAAAACTTCAGCTGTTCGACAGCTGTTTTATGGCCCTGGAGAGTAGAGCTTGGTCTATGAAAGTTGAATGCAAAGTATGCTTATTATTAGTGCTGAAAGCAGGCTTGTAATTATGAGTGCAGATCTGTTGAGTTTCAGGTAGCTGGCAAGCATGTTAGGTGTCCAGTCATACAACGTAGGGGGGAGGAAGTTTGGCAGATCTGGCTCTGGTATCTTTTCCAGATGGCTGCTTTGGAGAGGCTTGCTCTTATTAGTAGTTGAAGGATAGTGAGGAGCTGTTTTTTGGACTCATCTGGCTCCAGTGCTCTCTTGTACTTTTGGTGTACTCAGCTGATGTAGTGTGGATTTATTTGCTCACTAGTGCAGCATATACAAGGGTTCAACTATTACAGGTCCATGCTGGCCTCATCAGATTTTTAGTTCCCATACTATTCATTTTTTGTTTCTTTCACTCGTTTTATAAATGCCATTTTCAATATTTACAGTCCTCTTCAAACACAATTTATATAAATAATTTGCTTTTAAACTGAGGAAATAAGAGGATTTGAAACTCTTAAAATTAATCTTATGAACCCCAAACTTGAACATATGAAATGTTGTTAAGTTTTGATCTTTTTTGACAATGTGCTTGTCATCAACATTTATCCACTGGAGAACAGACACTTGTGGCTTATAGCTTTAGTATGTGACAGAAAATAGTTCATTTCATGTTTGTGGGCCCTTCATTCTTGCTGTGTGTTAGTGAGCGGAAACACACGGCGGTGTCATGTGAGTGAATGCATGATTAATTAATGGAGTCTGGAGGTTAGTGCAGTAATGAAAAGTGCACAACATTAAGACTGTGAGTGTGTGTGTGTGTATATGTGTGTGTGTGTGTATGTATATATATATATATATATATATATATATATATATATATATATATATATATATATATTTATATTAGTGGTGTAATGGATCACAAATCTCACAGTTCGGATCACGTTATGGTTTTTGAGTCACAGATCGGACCATTTTTTTCGGACCATCCAATTTGCTTTCCATTTATTACAAAAACAGTACTGCAAGACACTTTTGGTTTTAACAAACTGAACTTAAAAGCTGTAATTTTATAAACAATAAAATAAAGAAACAATCAGCTGACTAAAAATAAATGGTAAAATATTCAGTACTGTGAAATATTCACTGTAACTATTACTGTTGCTGATAACGCTAAATATATAAATCTAACATTATAATTTCTACAACCCATATTCTTTTAAGTCTCATTTTCAATAAATGATTCAGTTATTCACTCATAAAGCTTCATGTTTCATTGCTAGAAAAGACTCGATCTCTTTCTTGATTTTTTTGCATTTTTAGTTTTGAATGCAGTGATTCGAAGGATTAATATTAATAATTCATGTTGAGTGTGTGCTGAGATGCTGATCTTTTAGTGATTAAACAAATTTAAAATAAAACTGCATAGTCTTTATTTTATGAATAATGTGCATAAAACTAACCATTATTTAAGTTTATTTCTTAGGCCAAATCCTCATACGGTCACAGGCCTCAGAAACGCATGGAAATTATAATCCAGACTCAACATTGCATATCCTGCGATGTGACTATTGCGAATGATGCTGAAACAATATATGGTGCAGCCCTACTTAATATTACTGAAAGTTTTCACATGTAGCTCTATTTAATCAGGCATGGCATGTTCTAACCAGCCATGACTAGTGACCGTTGTTTCATTGGCATTGACACACCTGTGAAAACCCATTGCTTGCAATTCCTGCTTTTCATTGCAGTACATTAAGCATTAAACATCTACTGATCAACAAGTTCTTTTGTTTAGCAATTCATATGATCAAGGATCGTGGGGAGTGTTCACTTGACAATTCTTGACTATTGCTAATGCTATAAATGTTTCATCCACTCTTTTGATAAGGCTTTATGGTCTGTCCTTTAAATCATGCCTGATTTATGTTAATGTGTAGATGATAAAACAAATCCAGCTATGAGCCATGGCCTTGTAGGAAGTGTGTGTGTGTGTGTGTGTGTGTGTGTGTGTCTCTCCTGTAATCCCTCCTCAGCTTGTCCTCACCATCAGTCGTGATGCTTTACATGGGTTTGATCAGAGCGGCTCTCAGAGATTAGTCAAGTCACCATCCAAAGCTAGAGATAAACATGACACAGAAAAATTTTCAGGCCGGGGTAGTCACGGCCAGGCCCTACTGCTCAAACAGATGGGACGAGTGTAACCTTGAGCTGTGTTTTTGTCTTGTTCTGACCCCCTCCACCCTCCCCTGCTCTTGCACTCCCTCCTCCTCCTCCTCATTTTCCCAGGATCTGAGCTCCAGCTCCGACAGTCTCGAGCTCGAGGCTGGTACAGTAAGTCTCTCACCGTCTAAAAACGCTCCTCTGTGCGTTGTGGGATGATGGCTGTGTCTGTTTGCAGGCGGGGTTGACTCCACAGATTCCTTCAAATGTGTGCCTTCAAGGTTTGCCATCATGCTATTCAGTGTCACAAACTGGGCAGAAATTTGGGAATTTACATGAAAAGTCACTAAATTTATTTTGTTCCCATATTTCCATTCATAATATTAGAGAAACTAAATCAATATGTTAGCAGAATTTGAGTAGTTCATAATAAAACTTTCTGGGAAAACTTTCAACAGTATTTTTGATATTTTGGGTGGTAAAAAAAGGTTGAAGTCTTGCCAAACTTTTTGTTTAAAAATATGTTTAAACAGTTTTTATTATTGTGATGTTTGGGAGCCATCTTAAAGGGATAGTTTACCCAAAAATGAAAATCACATCATCATTTACTCATCCTTTACTTGTTCCAAACCAGTTAGATTTTTTTTTCCTTGCAGGGTGTCCGGGGGGTCTTAAAGTCTTTAAATATCTTACATTTCAAAAAACTAAATTTTAGGCCTTAAAAAGTCTTAAATTCACTAAAATATGGTGCTGTAGATCTTAAATAATCTTAAACCGGTCTAGGCATTTGACGATAACCGTTTTCAAGGTCTACCGCAGTTTTAAAAAGTCAAGGTAAAACAACCGCTAAAATATTCTGCTATACCATTTCTACGGTATTTATAAAGTGTTTGTGTATTTAAGTGTTTAGTATCTTCAGCAGAAAAGATATCCAAGATGCCGTTTTAATTTGGAATAAAATCTTTTTTTTTTTTTTTTTTTTTTTTTTAACGGTGGCCGAGAGAGCTTAATGGCTGCAATTTAAGAAAACACATGCAATTACAAAAAACACCAGCAAATTAGGAAACGATCTTCATCAGTTTGGCAGCACACCTGTTGCAAATTCTCACAACACAAACAACTGAAGAAACGCGCAGCAAATTGGTCACAACACAAACAACTGAAGAAACGCGCAGCGTTGTGTCACAACACAAACAACTGAAGAAACGCGCAGCGTTGTGTCACAACACAAACAACTGAAGAAACGCGCAGCAAATTGGTCACAACACAAACAACTGAAGAAACGCGCAGCAAATTGGTCACAACACAAACAACTGAAGAAACGCACAGCAAATTGGTCACAACACAAACAACTGAAGAAACGCGCAGCAAATTGGTCACAACACAAACAACTGAAGAAACGCGCAGCAAATTGGTCACAACACAAACAACTGAAGAAACGCGCAGCGTTGTGTCACAACACAAACAACTGAAGAAACGCGCAGCGTTGTGTCACAACACAAACAACTGAAGAAACGCGCAGCAAATTGGTCACAACACAAACAACTGAAGAAACGCGCAGCAAATTGGTCACAACACAAACAACTGAAGAAACGCACAGCAAATTGGTCACAACACAAACAACTGAAGAAACGCGCAGCAAATTGGTCACAACACAAACAACTGAAGAAACGCGCAGCAAATTGGTCACAACACAAACAACTGAAGAAACGCGCAGCGTTGTGTCACAACACAAACAACTGAAGAAACGCGCAGCGTTGTGTCACAACACAAACAACTGAAGAAACGCGCAGCAAATTGGTCACAACACAAACAACTGAAGAAACGCGCAGCAAATTGGTCACAACACAAACAGCTGAAGAAACGCGCAGCAAATTGGTCACAACACAAACAACTGAAGAAACGCGCAGCAAATTGGTCACAACACAAACAACTGAAGAAACGCACAGTAAATTGGTCACAACACAAACAACTGAAGGAACGTGCAGCGTTGTGTCACAACACAAACAACTGAAGAAACGTGCAGCGTTGTGTCACAACACAAACAACTGAAGAAATGCGCTGCATTTATTAAACCCACTGCACTATCATATCGAATCGTGATAAAATTTGTTGATAACGATAAAAAGCTTATGGACATTTTCACTTGATATTGATCTAAGAGCCAATCACACAGCAGACATGTACAACAACAGGAATCTTCAAATGTGTTGATATTAGAGATATGCAAAGTCGCACAGTATTGTTTAGCAGGCTCTATTCACTTTCCCGCCAGCAGTATTTGCTGTTAAACTGTTGTTTATTTTAATTATGAGATTTTTACCATTTTTAATAATGTAAAACATTTATTTTAAAATAATTCTGTAATGGTTTATTTTTAGAAAATGCAATAAGTATATTTTTGTTTGTGTACTGTATATATGCTGTCAGTTAGTGTTCTTCAGAACACTTTTATATTATATATTAAAAGTATATTACAGAAAATCTGAGTAATGTGTAAACTTTTGTTAAAAAACAATACTATAAATGTTATTTAATAAAGCATCTAATCTTTGTGGCTTTAGTCATTGTTTGGGTACTCTTTTAAAGCTGGAAGCATTAACAACTTATATTAAAATATATATTGTTAGCGTTCAATATGGAAAATAATTATCAAGATTGCATTTTTGCCATATCGCCCAGCCCTAGCCTTTATGTTTAAAAAAAGTAATAAGACTCCATTTTGAATTGCAATATGAGCAATGTGTTCATGTGTGAACTGGTAGCATGCTTGCAAATACTTGTTTCTTGTGTGGTTGTTCTAGCTTTATTTAATTAATTGGATGTGACGTTTTCTTCTCGGTTTCCTTTTTCTTGTTTTAATCATTCTCTGTGTAGGTTTTTGACTTAATATCATTTAAATATGGGGCAGTGAAATTTATTTTGGGTTCTGTGATCATCTGGAAGACCTCTGGTTTCTTAGTGACTTATTTTTTTTAAACATGGATAATTCTCTGTGAAGTGTTTTAATTTGGTGCAATGAGCTTTTCCTATTGGTGTTTTGGGTGTTCTTTTGCATATTTGCAAAGGATTATGTGGTATTATTAGTTCTTAATCATTTTACGATGGCATTTGTTTCTGTAAATCCTTCGACATGGATCGCAGATATCCATGTGTCCTTTGACATCTGTGAGCCACAGGTCGCACATGTGGAGGAGTTTGATGGGTCTTTCTCCACATTTTCCTGTCCTTGGATGACCTCATTTATTTGTGTTTAATACTTTTTCCTCATTTCAGGTGATGCTATTCATTCATCACTCACTTGCTCTCCCTTGTGGTCAGCTGTTGCTAAAACGCTCTCTCTCTCTCTCACCATTTCTGATTTGTTTTTATGTTCATGCTTCACTTTGAGTTTAGAATGCTGTGCTGATCATGCATGCAGATTGTTTTTTAGCAGATTTGAGCACTGCTCCACATATTCCTGTGCTGAATAATAAAATGGTCTTGTGCAATAACTCATACATTCATAGAAATCCAGTGACTGATTTTATTTTATTGGTTCGTCCCAAAATATAGACTTTGGTACGATACTATTTCTAATACAACAGTATCAATTCAAAATGATGCTTTGTATACGTTTATATTTTGTTTACATGTACAAAACCAACAATAATTTAAATGCATACATAATCTGCCACATAGCTGAGATAGAAGTTTTACCATAGGAAAAAATAGCACTTTGCATTATATTAGTATCGTACCATTAATTCAATGGTACTCACTTATTATTTATTTATTTTTTTGTATCAATATATTGAGCAACTTTTATTGTCCGGATCTTTTTGCATCGTGTTAATATATTGTTTCTTTTTTTCCCCCTTTATCTTTCATTTCCTCTCTCAACTTCATTTCACTCTCAGCCTGTGCGTCTGACCCCTCAGAGGGAGTTCATTAAGTCTCTGATGGGAATTGGAAAGAGATTGGCCACTCTGCCCACTAAAGAGCAGAAGACCCAGAGGCTCATCTCAGAGCTGTCACTACTAAACCACAAGCTGCCTGCCCGGGTCTGGCTGCCCACTGCTGCCTTTGACCACCATGTGGTGCGTGTGCCCCATACTCAGGCCGTCGTGCTCAATTCAAAGGATAAGGTGAGGCTGTGCTTGCATAAATGTTGATAAAAATCCAGACTTTTGGAAAAGTGGAAAAATGTGGTATCTTTTTGTTCTGTTGGGTTTTGAAAGGCCACGTATATTATTGCACGTAGCTGTGCATTTATACTTGTGTTCTGTTTGTGTTGCTTTCACAATAACCCTTCCGCTTGTTGGCAATAGAGTTTCTATGTACCTCTATGTTGAGTTTCTTCATCGAGGGTGTTTTGAGTTCACACTGTGTAAGAAGTAGCTCAATCATACAGTCATTCAAGGAAGAAAGAGGCTGGAAATGGTGAATGCACAACTTTAATTATAAAGGAAATACAGTACAAAACAAAAGTATCCATCTGAACTTGACACTTGTTAAACACTCACACCACTGGCCACGATCCACTCCCACGGCTCCTAGCTACTTGTTAATATATGACATTTTAGTATTGCATTTCAAAATTGTTTTTCTCTCCTGTGAAGAGAATTGGGTATGTTTTGACTCATTATTTTTGCTAGATCTAGTAAATAAACTTAATGCACATGCCTGTAAAAAACAATATCCAAGTGATTTGAGATATGACCAATGCTAAAATATTACAATCTGGACCCATCAGATTTAATAACTTCCAAAAAAAAAAATCGGATCACTTAATGAGCCAACACAAACAACAAGCCTGGCAATGGCAAAAATAGGTGGACATGGCAACACTTCAAGAGAGAAGATGCCTTTCAGTACATAAATAAATACTTCAATGATACTGAGTCTTTGATGACTAATAATACTGTCCAGTAACACTGGAGACCAAATGTGTGATGCCAGAATTTTGTTATTTTTAGCATGGGGACAATCATCGCAGATTTAAGAGGTTTTTTTACGTTACACTGCAAAACCATACACTAACGTAAGGGATTCTCTCCCATACTTAAATGCAGTTGTCACTTCTGAAACTTTACATTGTGCACATTCAATTCAAGTTTATTTGAATGCCGATTTTCATAGTAATTATTGTTTTAATTCCTTTACTAAAAGTGCACATCAAATTCAGAAAAGTTAAGGTTATTAGTTACCCTAGTTTATTAGTTATTAATGATTTTAACTAGTACCTAATAGCTTTAACAGTTTGTATATATAAACGTAGTTAACCTGCAGTTATATAGCAAATAGGTGATGTCTATATGTGCATGTTCAATGAAGTGTATATGATCACAGATGTCACAGCTAAAGTGTGTTAAACTCTGCTCCACCAGGCACCTTACTTAATCTATGTAGAAGTTCTGGAATGTGAAAACTTTGAGACGTCGAGCGTGCCTGTGAGGATTCCTGAAACACAGATTCGCAGCACACGATCTGTAGAGAATCTCCCGGACTGTGGCATCACACCTGACCAGCGAGCCAGCAGCTTCTCTACTGTTCCCAATTACGACAACGATGACGAGGCGTGGTCTGTTGATGACATTGGAGAGTTACAGGTGGAGGTACTCGCTTACAGCGAATATCAGCACGTCTTCCACAGATTTCATGATGTTAGATAGCTGACCTTTTTTTTTTTTTTTTTCTCCTCAAGCTTCCGGAAATCCACACCAACAGTTGTGACAACATCTCCCAGTTTTCAGTGGACAGCATCACCAGCCAGGAGAGCAAGGAACCTATTTTTATTGCAGCTGGAGATATCAGGTACACTTGGAGATACTATAAAACCCTGTTTACAGCAAGCACGATAACTATAAAGATGATGATGAAGAAATGTTCTGAAAGTAAAATGACAACAGATTTCAGACCACAACTATAATGTTAAAGATGCAGAGAAATGATATCATTGTGCATCACTTTCAGAATAGTTTTTTTTTTTTTCTCATTTAATCAATGATAAAACACTGACAGGCAGTCAGAATCCATTGAAACATAAAGGGCTTCCACAATTTAAAGATCCAGATGACATTGTGGAGAAGCCCAGCTTAACGTTAAGCCTTATTTTCAAAGATCATTTGAAGATAATGACTATCTAGAAAACAGTCGGTTGTACCATGCTTAAGAATGATACTGAACAAATGCATGCAAGCCAGGTTGGCAAATTGAAGTAAAAAAGTAAAAGTACTTCAGGAATCCAGTGCTAGTTTCAGCATCTTTTTGTTGCCTCCTTTGAAAATGCTAGGGAAAATAGTTTAATGTTTTTATTTCACTGCCCTGACCATAAATGCTGAATTTGTTTAATTAGATTAATACGTTTTTAAATACAGATTTACTGGTCTGATGTGCACTGAAGACATCTGCTGGTTACAAAGGGGTAATACCGAATGAAAGCGTATACTAGAAATCAACAGGTTTTTATCATTCTTTAATGTGGACGCAAATATCTTTATTATTAAATTTATAATTATAGTGCTTGGTGTGAATGAGTCTCAGGCCCAATCCCAATTCTATTTTTGTACCCCTACCCTTTTCCCTACCCCTTGGCCCTTAAAAGTATGAAGGTAAAGGGCTTCAGAATTTACCCCTAAGAAATGAGACAACACTACAGCACCTGCACAAGTCATCATAAGTTATTCCAGTTGCATTATTTTTTGGTATTTATCTTCTGGAAATCACTGAAGGCAATGATATCATGTTATCATAACGATATAATGTGGCAATAAGATCGTCACTGTATGTGCATTTACACAGCGGCCATATTAATCTATGTAAACACAGGAAAACAACATTAACATTATACCAGACACTGTAAAAAGCTCATTTCCAGTGTCATTGAGTGACAGAATGTTGTGGGACTACTATACAGGAGTTATTACTCGGGATTATAGATGGTTAGATTATAGATTTTTTTATTTATTTTTTTTAAACATGATGGTAAAACAAACACCGTTATGATAGTATTAAAGCATATGCTTGTTTGTCTTAAAAATTTGTAATGACAAAAAATACTAATTTGGGTTTTCTCCTGATCTCCGTGTGCAGCCATGCTACTGTTGTAGGTGGTGTATTCTGGGAAATTTTCTTACACTTTGGTTTCAAGTGTGGTCCTGAAAAATCTCAGTTTCAAGGGGTAACTAGCCCTTTCTCTCAGCCCTACACCTTCAAGATAAAGAGAACTGGGACAAGGGAAAGAGCTAAGGGGTAGAATTGGGATTGGACCTTAATTATAGCGGTGAACAATAAGACAGACAATACTTATGTAACTGTAATGTTTTCTTATTTTAGACGACGCCTGTCTGAGCAACTCGCCCACACACCGACCACATTTAGGAAGGACCCAGAGGATCCCTCAGCTGTAGCATTAAAGGAACCGTGGCAAGAGAAAGTGAGGTACGTGCATGTCTTTCTCTGAAAGTATCGGTTGATTTATTCATTAGTTGTGTCTGATTTCATCTGTTCTGTGCTCTTGAATAGACGGATCAGAGAGGGCTCCCCCTATGGCCACCTGCCCAACTGGCGTCTACTTTCTGTAATTGTGAAATGTGGTGACGACCTGAGACAGGAGCTTCTCGCCTATCAAGTGCTGAAACAACTGCAGGTTGCACTCTTTATATTTTGTTTATCAATCTAGGGTTGGATTTAAAAAATACACTAAACATACTAAATATATATATATATATATATATATATATATATATATATATATATATATATATATATATATATATATATATATATATATATACTGTTAGTGTTATATTGTGCTCGCTTACCCTTTTTTTTGTGTTGAAACAAAATATACTTTTTTATGCATTAAAGGGCAGGTGTCAAAGTCAGTTCATGGAGGGCCACAGCTCTGCACAGTTTAGTTCCAACCCTAATTAAACACACCTGATCCAACTAATTTGGTCCTTCAGGCTTGTTTGAAACCTACAGGTAAGTGTGTTGGAGCAGGGTTGGAAGTAAACTGTGCAGGGGTGCGGCCCTTCAGGAACTGACTTTGACACCTGCCCTTTAATGCGTAAAATGACACCCATGCTTTAAAGCATTTAAATGAATTATATATTTTATAATAATACATTTTTGACAGCACTGTAGATTTTTATTTTATTTTTTAATCAAAATTGGTTATAATTTAAACCATTAGTAAAGTTAGCAGTTTATCAGTGGATACCTAGTTATACCAGAGTGCAATTGTTTACATTCAGTCTAAGATTAATTTATTTAATGAGTTTAAAACATTTATGCTTGGTTACTTGGTTAAGTTTGGGTTCGCTAAGATGTTTTATTGAAATTTTATGCTCACAAATGCTGAACATATTTCATAAAAACAGCAATTGTTTTTATAATTGAATCATTTCCATTTTAAAATGTAATTTATTCCTGTTTTGTGTTAAGTGCTGAATTATTTATATTGATGTATGATGCATCAGAAACAAATGCTGATTTTGATGTGCAAAAAAAAAAACAGTTGTGCAGCAGTTGAGTTGCTGACTTTATTTAACATTTTTATTTATTTTGTGGAAAGTATGATACATTTATTTTCAGATTTAAAAAAATATATAGTGGCTGCATCCGAAATCACGTACTTCTATAATATATTGTACGCTAAAAACAGTATGCAAGACGAGTAGAATGTCAAAATTTATAGCATTCGATAAACCGTATGCGAGAAATACCTGGATGACCTACTACTTCCGGCTAGATTCTAAAGTGAGCATCGAATGAATGCTATGTTATCCCATGATGCACCACGAGAGAATTCATGAATAGGAGTGAAGCGACATGGGTCACATGATGTGACAAAATGGCAGATGTTGTACTTTTAAGTTGATTCATACTGCTCACATTCATACCGTATAGAACGTACTTTTCTAATGGCTCATTTCCACTGACTGGTACGGTTTGGGTCGGTACGGATCACCTTTATCAAGCTTGCGTTTCCACTACCAAGGGTACTCTTTTGGTGGGCATGGTGTATGACAGAAAGTTTCAGTCGACGTCATTCTTGCTTGAGGAAATGTCTACAATAAAGCTGTACAGGTCGCTCACATATCATATGAGAAGCACTTCTCACAAAACAGACGCTTCATACACATAAATACTTGTGTAGAAATGTTTATTACTAACTTTTCAATGAACATGAGTTGATTATAACTGCAGATCAATGACAGTGCGAAACAGCCTACTGTAATGTCTGTAATTATATAAAAGAAATAACTAAATAAATGAACATATATAAACACATACCACCCCATACAGTCTCCGATATGTTACCAACTACAGAAGAACTGCACACAGCATACATTTCGTCCGTATTTAGGTTCAAAAACAACCCAAAATATAGCCTACAGTCAGTGTAAACCTCTCATCTGTGTATGTAATCTTAAGCAACATTTTAAACTTATTTTAAACATGGAGGGTTTTTTGCTTTCATTCTTTCTTGTTGTGTAAGCGAATGATGCCTCTCTGTAAACCAATAGCGTTCAGCTGCGCATCTAGCCTTTTGGTACACTTTCGAAAGAGTGCTGAAAAAGTGGTACCGTACCGTTTGGTTCGATACGCCTTTAGACAGTGGAAACAGCCATAAAAGCGTCCCAAACCGTATCGTACTGTACCACTTTGTGGAAACGGGCCATAACAGTTGAGTTGTACATTAAAATTCAAAAGCAGTACCTACTGAGTAGTAGGTGGTTTCGGACGCAGCCCCTTTTACATTTGATCAATTAATGCTTCGTTATTGAATAAAATGTTCACCCCTGCCCTGCAAAATTGAATCCAAACTTTTTACTGGTAGTGTATTTTTTTTACAAACGCTTTTATGCTCAGGCATTGTAGATCTATTGGATTACCTAAACATTTGTGTTTTCCAGATTATTTGGGAACAGGAGCGGGTTCCCTTATGGATCAAGCCCTACAAGATCCTGGTCATCTCTTCAGACAGTGGCATGATTGAACCAGTGGTCAATGCTGTGTCCATTCATCAAGTGAAGAAGCAGAGTCAGCTTTTACTGCTCGATTACTTCCGGCAAGAACACGGCAACTTCAACACAGAGGAATTCCTTACAGCTCAGCGCAACTTTGTTCAGAGCTGCGCAGGATACTGTCTCATCTGCTATCTGCTGCAGGTCAAAGACCGGTGAGAGAAACCACGGCCAGTAAACTCAGGCTTGAACAGAAACTGAATCATTTGGATAAGTTGTAATAAACAACATTGTTTTCTTCTGATTTTCAGGCACAATGGAAATATCCTGCTGGACTCTGAAGGCCACATCATTCACATCGATTTTGGCTTCATCCTTTCCAGCTCTCCACGAAACCTGGGTTTCGAGACGTCAGCCTTCAAACTAACCAGTGAATTTGTTGATGTAAGCACAGCTATGTTTATGTTGTCAATTCATTGTGTCTTAATTGTAGAAAAAGTGCTGTTCATAGAAAATATAAAATCATAAATAAAAATTTAAAATTTTTAACTTTTTTTTTTATTTTTCCCCTTCGACTCTGGATCAGATTTAGACTCAAGTCAAGTCCATCACAACACACAGCTTCCTCCACTGTCATATACCTGTGGAAACAGTTTTTAGCTTATGCAAAGCAGTGTTGATTTATATCTGGTTAAATATTCATTGGTTTTGTTAGCTTACATGTGCATATTCTGCTGGTATGCAGTTGTTTTTAGATTCAGAGAGTCTTTACTGTTTTAGGCTGCATTTACACTAGTGTGTTTTTGTTTAAAAAAAAAAAATCGCTTCAGAATGAACTTGCTCCTTGTCCATATTGGCATTTTACTGAGTTCCAGAAAAATGGTCTCCATCCACACTATGCACTCTAAAATGCACAATATCTGACCATTCACTCTCATTTGGCATGCACATATTTTGATCTCATTTGTACTTGCCACCTTACCGGTTGTATAATGGTCATATTAGAGGGGCTTGATGAATCAGGGAACGATATGTAGTCTAGTAGTCTAGAAGACTAGTTAGAGAGTGACTGGATAGCTGTGCATCCCTTTTCAAAAGTCTACATTTCAGTCTGTCTGTACTAAAACGAACACCAGCATTTGCAAACTAAAATGGGTTTTTTGGCATTTTTTTAAATGTTTTTTTTTTCTTTTATAAGTTGCAAAATAAAAATGCTTTAGTCTAAAAGGCACCTTAGAAGATGTGTAATAGCACCACCTACTGTGAAGCAGTAAAAGCATGTATAAGGGATAGTTTACCCGAAAATGAAAAATGTACTCACTATTTACTCTCCCTCAAGTGGTTTCAAACCTTTGAGTTTCTTTCTTTTGTTGAACATAGAAGAAGATGCTCAGATAACACTAGAAACCTGTAAATATTTACTTCTGTAGTATGAAAAACAAATACTATTCAGGGTTCAACGCTAAGGATTTTTTGCCTGGCCTGATTTCTTTTGGCCTTGCCAAAATTTTCTCTGGCCCCACCAAAAAATAAAAATAAAATAAATTAATAGCTATATTCTTAGCCACATATTTTAAATAATGTGTCAAAAATCTAGACTTTAAATATATATGTATGTAAATAAAAAACATGTTAATACATGTAAAATGAACAAAATTTCAGTGTTATGCAAACAAAAGGAGCAGTATGGAAAATGTGCACGTATTTTATTGCAGTTCTGAATTATTTAACAAAAGGTGGCTGACTTGCCAAACTGACGCAAAATGACACTTTATTTTTTTCATCAAGTTGTACCCACGTAAATGTCTGCTTTCAAGATGTTAGAAACTGACTTTTTCTTTTAGCCTCATAATTTGATGTTGCCATCTCTGGTTGTTACCAGGTTATAGAAAAAAATAACATGCTCACAATATCCAATCAGACAAGAGGAACCGAAAAGCAACATGGTAAATATGACATCACAGAAAAGGTAGCATTAAAAGGCTTAAAAGCACAAACTGTTTCTCGATTCTAAGACTGTATTTGCACGCAAATGACACATAGGCGTAGGCAAATAGAATGTGTCAAGGCAGCACTGGCCCGATCGGACCAGTAACAATCCTGTCTACTGTGCCGAGCATCTCTCACGCTGGCCCCAAATATTGTTGAACCCTGCAGTGGACACAGGCTTCCAGCATATTTCAACACATCTGCTTTTTTTCAACTTATAATGTTTTGAAACAAGAACTATCTGGTTAAGTTCTATCTGTGGCAAGATACCATTGTTGATGCAAAATTTCATCAATGGTGAAAGGGTTAATTTTGTTTTATTCTAGTAATATTTTTCCAATGATCATCTGCAAATTCATAAAGAATTATCAGTGTCTGAGCAAAGATGCAGCACAGCACCAATTAGGGTGTTTGCATTTTTCATTAATGCTATTCAAGTTCGAGTCAGGGTTTGAGTCTCCCCCTTTCTTTAAATTCAGTTCCTGCCAGTTCAGTGTACTATTTTGTTCGTTAAAAGCAAAAAAAAAAAATTTATGTATTAATTTTGATAATTGAAATCTCTTCATCTCCTGCTTCAGGTAATGGGAGGTCTGGATGGAGACATGTTCAACTATTACAAGATGCTAATGCTCCAAGGCCTCATCGCTGCACGCAAGCACATGGAGAAGGTCATCCAGATTGTAGAAATCATGCAGCAAGGTACCGTTCATTTGAACCTTCCCTTTCATTAAACATCTGATGATGAGCTTGCATAAAGGTTATTGCACACTGAATCTGACATTTTCTTCCAGAATTTTTGCATGGTAAAAAATAAAATCGACCTCACATTGTGTCTGGAACTTTCGTCTGTCATTAATTTTTATTTATTTATTTTTTTTCGCTTTTCACATCCGAAAAAGCATTTTGAGAGGTGTTTTGATAGTTCAGAGCCACTGTACAACCGGAAAGCTTAATACAGAATGCCGTTTTTTGAGCTACAGATAACTTTGACAAACACGGTGAACAGTTGAGAACTCCTATATGCTGTATTCAGTGACTGGCGCACCTCTGCCCTGCTGCGGTTTTGTGCATGCGTCTCCATAAATTTGACGTACTGCCTGTAAACATTATAGAAAGCGTGGTCCCCTTTCTGTCTGTTACTTCGACACATCAACACGGCCACCATCTATTATAATGTCTCTGTTCAGGATTTGTTTACGTACGTGAATGTGTGAAGTATCACAAGCAATGTATCAAAATTACACTGATTTCCTGAAATAAACTTCGGGATAATCCTAGCGCAGCTCTTTGGTAATGAGCTGAACTTTCCTTCCTCTCTATGTAGGCTAGCATTAAATGAACACAATGTGTAGCCTAAAGCATCGCTGCTTAAACTGACTCCGAAATGTTTTGCGTTTTTTGGGAATGGATTAATTAATACGCATCGGACTCGGTGTGCAAGGTTTGTTTACGTGATGAATTTTTCAAATTTGGATATGAAAAAAATGCATATGAAAGACCTTAACAGTCCGTGTGTCCTGCAGGTTCTCAGCTCCCCTGCTTCCACGGCTCCAGCACTATCCGCAACCTGAAGGAGCGTTTCCACATGAACCTGACGGAGGAGCAGCTGCAGGTGCTGGTGGAGCAGATGGTGGACGGCTCCATGCGCTCCATCACTACCAAACTGTACGACGGCTTCCAGTATCTGACCAACGGCATCATGTGAGCGAGGACTGGAGCGCTTAAAACTGGAAGAGAGAGAAAATAGGCTGCACCACTTTAAATACCACTCCCTTAAGCACCCGTTTCTACACCCGTCAGACTGATTAGATCTCTAATGATGGATTATTTTGGTTAGTTTTTTTATCCTGACTGAAGAGAGCTGTGAAGTTACTGTTTGTCGTCTTTTTCATCAGCCTGTCCTTTCGTTTAAACCTTCCTCTTTTTGTTTTTTTGTCATGTCGTCTTGCAGTGCTCTGGATGCCCAGAGTTGAATTTTATCCAGCTTTCCAGTGCCTCATTTAAACACTAAGCTGCTTTGTGACTTCTGGTTTTACTCTCACCTGTGTACCGACTGACTTCAACACCCCATATTATTATTATCATCATCATCATCATCATCATCTGCTTTCTTTTTTTGTTGTTGGTATACCACTAATGCTATATATACTTCGGATGAATAACATTCAAAAGTTCAACAGTGGGACAGGAAACAGGAGATGCTGAATCAAAGCCTGTAAATTGCATTGTAAACCGAGGAAATCGGGTGGTAAACGCTGCTGCGTTGTTCAGCTTTGTGAAGTCAGTGTTACGTGAACCGCTTGAGATCTTCAGCCTAGTGCTGTACAATTATGAGACCGTCAAGTCATGAAATGTTCACTCAAAGTGCTCTCGTTGGCCCCTGTGATGAGCACTTTTGTGCTGTAATGGGGTCAATGAAGCGTTTTAATCCAGTATGGATGTGTTAATCATCAAAACACCAAAGACACAGACCAGTGACGGCACCGATCACATGAGAGTTTTAATCTTCAGCTGATACAGAAGATAATTAGGACTTAATAAAAAGATCTCGGTCTGTTTTCTAGGTCAAAATAAATGTATAAAGAAACTGTTTTGAGTTTCCAAAGGTCTGGACTGAAATGCGTTGGACTGAGAGATATGCACACACTATTTATTGCCCCTTTTACACAGGTATGTCATATACTTACACTCTCAACTTGTCTTCTGTGGATTTCATTTCGCTTTGTTGTTTTGTTCAGCGCAGATTGTACAGCTAACCTGAACTGTAATGTGCATCTTTACAGCTGACCTCAATCTGAGGTGGGCAGCCATGTTTAATTGTGACTGTGAGCCACTGGAGTTTTTGTTTTTTATTAACTAAACAGAGAGAAGTTGTTTAGAAGCTGTTGCACAGGAGAAACGGAAAGGGCTATGAAAAACAAAATCTACACATTAAATCTTTGGTTTTATTTCCTACACATGTACAGGTATACAAATCCCTTCCTATTTTTTTATTCTTATTTTATTTTCTTTCATTTGATAGAAGTTGAGGTGTGTGATGAGCCTCTTCTTATTTCCCCGTGACTTCAGTGCTTCTCTTAATAGTTTTAATTTAGCTTCTTTCAGCAGAAGCCATGATTTCTTTTCATTTGTTTGCCCGTCTGAGGGCAATTTAGATTACTTGTATGTTTCCAACAGCTTACCTTTTCTCTTTACTGTTTTATACTTCTATGGTTTCAGTGTCAAACGTTCCTTTTGAAACTTGTAAAATGGACCAGCTCTTAAGATCATGTGAATAACCTTCCTTGTGAATGTTCCTTTGTATAATAAATTAAATGTTCCCGTTCCACAGCTTGTATATTTCAAGCTTTTTCAGAACCTATTGTGCGTGTGGTAACATCATAATGCTTACAGAAATCATAAATGGTAAAATAGTAATAAATAATATTATTTATTTAAATATAAGTAATTTATAAATTGTTTATGAATAATTAGTTATATTGACTAATTATTAGAATTGGGTGGCATGGTGGCTAAGTGGTTAGCACTGTCGCCTCACAGCAAGAACGCATGTCTGCTTCGGTTTCCCCCACAGTCCAAAGACATGCAAGTGGTGCTCACTGCAGAGCCACTTGGGCAGAGCTGAGCTCCAGCAAGGCGGAGCTTGAGCTCCAGCTCCTCCTTCCTTGCACTTCTTCTACTAGTGATGTCATGGGGGCGTGGGGTGGGTGTACGCATTAAAACAGCTTACAGGAGGAGGAGCGAGAGCTCAAGCTCCCCCTCGCTGGAGCTCAAATGGCTCTGCAGCGAGCAGGTGAATTGAATAAACTAAATTGGCCGTAGTGTATGTGTGTGAATGGGTGATTTCCAGTACTGGGTTGCAGCTGGAAGGGCATCCACTGTGTAAAACATATGCAACCTCTGAAATAGAGACTAAGCCGAAGGAACATGAATGTACTATGTTAGAAATAAGTAGATCTTTACTGCATAATCAAATGTTCTTGAGACTTAAAATTGCTAAAGAATCATTTCAAATAATCAAAACTATCAGCTACTTCTATTTAATTGAAGAAATGATTTGATTTATGATTTACGATGTGTTTTAGTAAAGCCTCTTATTGTTTTGTTATGACTACTAACATTTCATATAAATTTAAAATACTAATAACAGAAAAGATGCTGTGTTTATATTATTAATTATTCATTTACACCAGGAAAACAATGTTTTTATTTAAGGTTTCATAATTTAAATGTATTTACTAACATGAATTAAGAATAAGCAATAATTGGACATCATTTAATCATAGTTCAGCATTTACTAATGCGTTATTAAAATCCACATTCATGCTTGTTAACATTTGTTAAAGCACTGTGAGTTAACATGAACAACTTTATGTCCTTTAATGTTAACAAAGATGTATAAACAGTGAAATTGTTCATTCATCCTTGTAAATACATTAACTAATACAATCTTATAGTAAAGTGTGACCAAGAAATCAATATTTGGTGAAATAACCTTGATTTTTTTATCTTATTTAGTCTTATTTTATTATTATCGTTGTTTTTTTTTCCAGTTTTGGAAGAATTTGGAAGAAATGTTTTTAGACCTTTTTTATATATAAATAAAAGTCTCTTATTTTTATTTACATCTGGGAAAATCTTGGGTCCCAGAAGTAAAGAAATTCTGCTCTCTTGAAATTTTTTAAACAATAAAATAAAAAATAAAAATTGTTGTTAGGCACTAGATTCAGGCCTTGCCAACATCTTTTTTATTATTATACTTTCAAACTGAACTTAAACAAAATGGTACATACTTACAATATTAGATGAAGTAATGTCAGCTGATATGCTGTATATCTATATACAGCTAACAAGAATAAACCGTCAATAAACATCAGTAGAAGAAGAATGGGTTGAGTTCATTGACTCGCCATAGAGGCTGGTTTGTAGTGTGCTGTGATTACCTGTTGTGCAGGTAAATCCATTCAGGCTCGTGTGGTGGCGCCGTTATGTGCAAGTATCTGCGATTCCTTCCGCTAAAGAAAGAAGGAAAAACTCGGCGATACCTGTCTCCACTTGCCGCTGCATGGACAACACCCGTGAAGCCAAAAATTTAATCGCTTCACGACACATGAAAAACTACATGCAGACTCGCTTTGGCTAAAACAATGAAACTGAAAAGGCTGTAGCTGGAATATCAGATGGACGAATAGTTAAAATCTGGAGTTTCGTCTGAAGCCGAAAGAGTTCCTCGAAGAGTTTCACACGGGACTCAAAAGTTTGTCAAGGTGTGATACAGGAAGTACGCCTAATTCATAATGGTGAGTGCTTTTAAAACATTAAATAATCTATTGAAGTGATTTGGAAATGTAGTTAATAACCTTTTAAGAAACGCAGCTGGCTCTAAATACCAAAATGTTGACAAAGTTATGATTGTTTGATAGAAACTGTTACAACATGAAGGCTGCACTTGTGTTGTCGACGTATTTAATTATTGACAAAATTACAAACCATACTTTTCACCAAAATCACTATAATTTTTGCTAGGAATTTTTTTAATTATGATTAGTAATTTTTTATTTGCAAAAAGAAAAAAAAAAGATTTTGGTGGAAGGTATTGTTAATGTTACTGTGTAACTGTGATTTACCATTGAAAACTATACAAAAAGTAAATAAAAACTGCTGGGTTTTAACAGGTTGAAACAATCTACATTTAGAAACGTATATGCTGTGTTTTGTCAGGTTTAAGGATCATGTGTGTCTTTTAAAAGTCGTAATCCATTAATTTTGGACATTTACTTGTTATAACTAATATTTACAAATTGCTGCAAATTGAATCACTTGTCCAGTTAAAGTTTTAATACAGGCTATCCGCGAGGTCTAAAATGTCTTAAATCTCAAAAAACTAACTTTTAGCCATTAAAAAGTTTTAAATCTACTGAAATGTAGGTCTGAAATGTTTTAGGTCTTGAATATTTGTTTTAACGGGTCTTAATTTTTCTTCCCAATCTGGCCATTAACACCCATACAATCACCAACAATCCATCTCAAAAAAACTTTTAACTTATTAAATTAAAAATAGCATTTAATTACTTTCCTTACAGTAACATTTGCTTGAAAGTTTCTCGTTTACTCGCTACTGAGGATACTGACCTGAGCTATATATATAATTTTTATTAAATTATCATTATTGTAGACTGAAGTAATTGACAGCTATATTTTGATCTATTCTTGGTAAGGGTTATAGGGTTTGTGAACGGATGTGTTTGAAAATTAATAATAAAAAATATATTCAAACAAAATCATTATTATTGTATTATTAAATGTATTCAATTTTAATCATTTTTTGATAGGAAAAGTGAAAATCTTTTCTGGGATATTCGAAAAAATCAAAAGCGTTTGGCCTTGTATAAGTCTAAAATTGAATTCATAATGCTCTCAAAAATCTCAAATTTAGCTTGGTGAAACCTGCAGAAATCCTGTAAAAGATTAGATTTTTTTTCTCTTAAATGCTCATCAAATTACATTTTAGATCATTATATATGAACATTTTAAATGCATCAATACAGTTTTAATCCCAAATGCTTCAGAAATTCTTACAGGTTCATTAGAGGACCAGCAAAATTATTTGTACAGTTCTTTTAAATAGTAGAAATAATGATATTTGATTTCAAAATCATTGAAAGACTGAAAATAATGTATGTGTATTCTATATTTTTAATTTACCATATTTAATTTTTACCATGACACATTTTTAATTTACTATATAAAAGATAACCCGAGTATTCTCAGACATGCTGTTTATGGATTGTACAAGGTAGGGCTGGGTCAATAATTGAAAATTAATCAAAATCGACATTCAAAACCTTTAATCGATCAAATTTTCCTGGACGATTTTTTCATTAACTTTCCCTATGTGTCATGTGACCCCGCTCTGTTAAAGGCTGTGGCTGATTTCTACTGCTGCGGCTACTTTGCAGCCACATCTGATCTCCAGTAGGACGATGGACTTGTTTTTGAGCCTTACTTTGCACGACATAGACGATGATTGGAAGCTGCGCCAAAGATGCCTTTAGACGGCATATAATCGGCATTGTCAGTGAACTATGAACTTAAAAATTAAATAAATAAATAAATATAATCATTAATCATAATCGAGTTAAAATGTTCAATTAATCGAGATTTTGATTTTAGGCCAAGTCACTCAGCCCGAATACAAGGAGGAAAGACTCTTGTATTCATCACAGATTTGAATGCTTAATTCATAATCACCTGACTGAGCATTTTAAGCATTTATTGCTGGAGGGTAGGTAGAAATGCCTCATGCTGCTTTGTTTTGTTGTATTTTTAGACTTCAAATGCTTGACGTAATCATAGCCTTGTAAAGCTAAACAGCTGCACACACACCTGACTTTGTGTTATTGTCAAAGTGTCAGGACTTTTAACGTTTCATAGAATAAAATATATGAGATATGTAATTTCCTCCTTTCTCTACTAACTCTGAGTTAATCAGTATTTTCTTATATTTATTAACAGCAGCTGAACAGCAGTGTGTTTGTCTAATGCAGCGCAGGCCCAATGTATAAAGCAGTTAGATGCATTTGAATAATAGTAGTTTAACTAAACAGTGCACCGGCGTTCATTCAATGGCGACCGCAAAGATGAGCTTGAATAAATAACTCGTCCTCTTTCTTTTTTGCACAGGGGAGCAAGGAGAAGTATCACTGGCAGACCCAGAATGTAAAGGTCAGTGGTGTGGACGACATGGTCCTCCTGTCCAAGATCACAGAAGACGCCATTACAGACAACCTCAAGAAGAGATACATGGATGACTACATTTTCGTATCCTTATTAGAGCTGTATCAGTATCGATAGCGCAATGTGCGCATCCGCAATAGTATCACAAAGATATGCAATGTTGAGTTTGAATTATAGTTGATCAGGAGCTACAGTATTGTATTTAATCACTGTATTTATATGATTTATGCAAAGGAATGTTTTTCTTACTTAGAATTTTTGTCTTGTTTCTAGGCCAAATGTATACATTTCAAAGAGAAAACAAGGATTTTTTTTCACTTACCTCACTGGTAGATAATTTAGCTTAATTTAAGGAAAAACTCTTCAATTCTGTACATGAAGTAACAATTTCTCTACTTTCTGTACTGTTATGGCCCATTTCCACTGAGTGGTATGGTACGGTTCGGTACACTTTTATGGCAGTTTCCACTGTCAAAATGCATACCGAACCGTACCACTTTTTCGGCACCCTTTCGAAAGGGTACCAACCACGAGAAAAGGGTATCAAAAGGAGGAGTTACATGCGCAGCTCAGCGCTGATTGGTTACAGAGATACGTCACGAGTTCATGGAGCCAGCCAGAATGAAAAAAAAGTTTTAAAAGTTGTTTAAATACACAGCCGAGACGTTACATTGTAATACAATATGCATATAATAATGAGCCATGGATGACCCGAGCTCAAACAAACCTTGTCGTAGTCTTGATGTACAGCCACGAAGCCAAGAAGAACAAAATCTGCCATATCCTGTTGTTGTTTTACGAGGCTGTCTAAAAGTGCGAGCGGTTTTCACTTTCTCCAGGGAGCTCGCGATCACGTTTATATTTGATATAACGAACTTCTTGAATAATGTGTGTGATTTATTGAAGCGTCTCTGACATCTGATCCTTTCAGAAAAGAAAAGGACAAACGCGAGAGTGAAGCGTAAAAAAAAGGAGAAGCCCGACAAAACACAGGAGCAAATTGTTTCAGCAACCCGAATCATGAACAAACTGCCATGACAAAATTAGTCTCTAACAGAGGCTACATGTGCTGGTGAAGATTACAGACACAGATGAGAGGTTTGCACTGACTGTTTGCTATATGTTCCGTGTTGTTTTTGAACTCAAATAAGGACTAAATGTATGCTGTGTGTTGTTTTTCTGTAATTGATAACATATCGGAGACTGTTAAGCGTCTGTATGTGTTCATATATGTTGCCTTTATTTATTTTATATAATTGCAGACGTTACAGTAGGCTATTTCGCACTGTCATTGATCTGCATTTATAATCAACTCATGTTCATAGAAAAGTTACTGATGAACATTTATACACAAGTATTTATGTGTATAAAGCATCAGTTTTGTTGTGCTTCTCATATGATATGTGAACGACCTGTACAGCTTTACTGTAGACATTTATTCGAGCGAGAATGACGTCCACTGAAACTTTCTGTCGTACACTACGCCCACCAAAAGGGTACCCTTGTTAGTGGAAACACAAGCCTGATAAAGGTGACCCGTACTGACCCATACCGTACTGTACCAGTCTGTGAAAACGGGCCATTAGACTCCCCTAGATTAGCCGAGCAGGATATCGCAATATCAGATTTTTCCTATATTGTTCAGTCCTAATCCTAATGTTGCGTTATAGTACACCTGATTGGATGAAGCATCAAGCGCGATTTACATATTGTCAATGCAAATATGTGAATAGACATCCTGCTATACGCGCAAATGAGGCAGCGCGAATGAAGCAGTGCGAGTTGAGCATTTTGCGCAATTGATGAAGATTGGTCGACGCGTTCACCAGTTTGCTTGAGTGTGTCGAATGTGACGTCATCGCTGTGTTTGCGGAGGTTCGCTTTGGGTGTGTGTGACAATTTAAGCTGGCGGAGTGCACACAATTTTTTGAGACTCGAGCGAACAGTTCACTGGATTTCATTTGAGTTGAATATGAATCACTTTGAAGAGATTTTGCTTGAAATGGATATACCTGTACAGACATCTTTATGATCTGTCCATGCATGATCATAAGAACAAGGTGACCAATAATTCTTGGCTAGAAATTGTAACAGCCGTTATAAAAGAGGAAAGTTTTTGTTAAGTTTAGAAGAACTTGAGGCAATTATTGGTTCAATTGGTTAATTTGTTAACCAAAAAGAGAGTCCATAGCAAAAGTGGAGACAATTAAAGATTATATGTTTCTACCATTCATGGGTTTTAGTGCACAATCAGCATATTGATCTGGAGCATATTGAGTACAATGACTTTTTGACATTGAAGGCTAGAGGACTAACGCCAGTAATTCAGCTTTGGCATCACGGAACTAAATAGCATTTTAAAATGTATTCAATCAGAAAACAGTTGCTTAAAAAGAAGTCATTTTTGTTTCTTTCTTTTTTTTGCCTGAGCAAGAACCGCTTGCTGTATATTTTCTTCAAAAAGGATAACACTTTACAATAAGGTTATATTAGTTAATGTTAGTTAATACATTTACTGACATGAACAAACAATGAATAATACATTTATTGCAGTGTTTATTCATGTTTGTTAACGTTAGTTAATGAAAATACAGTTGTTCATTGTTAGTTCATGTTAACTCATGGTGCATTAGCTAATGTTAACAAACAGGAATTTGGATGTTAATAATGCATTATTAAGTGTTGAACTAGGGTTAATAAATGATGTAAAAGTATTGTTCATAATTAGCTCATGTTAGTAAATGAATTAACTAATAAAATCTTATTGTAAAGTGTGACCCAAAAAAGGTAAATCTCTGGTTAGTTATTGTTCTTTCTTCTGGTATTTTTTATTTCTAATTAAGTTCCCAAAATCTTTTAGGTTTTTAATTGATTTGCACCCCGTTTTAAATGGTAAAATTAATTGTAATAAAAAAGCTTGTTTAGATTATTGAATCATGACATTGAGTGTCATGAGGACAATAAACAGGACAAGCGCTTTGATTAAAATTAATTCAACTGTATATAAAATGTTATATGTTTGTGTTTTATATGTTAATGTTTATACAAAACATTAAAAATAACATGATATACTGTTGTTAAAACCCATTGAGAGTTAATAATAAAAGATTAAGATAGGAAACTCTGTGAATTTCTTTTTTAAGTTGTTATTTTTAACTATTTGTTCTGTAAAAATTAAAACTAGTCATTTTTAAAAAGTTTAAACAGTATTATTGTTGTTATTATTACAATGAAAAAAAATGATTCATTTTACTTACTAAAAGTTTTTAATGTAAGAGCTTGTAAGCTATTTATATGGGCTTAATTTAAACAAACAAATTTAGTAATGTTCAACTTAATTTGTTTATTTAAATTCAGCTTGTTTAAACTGTTTGCAACAATTTGCAATGAACCATTTTTTCAGTGTATTGTTTTCTATATTTCTTATATTATTATATTCAATATATTTCTGTCAAAAATTCAACTTTTATTTTTTATGTTTTATTTTAATAAAGTTGCTGGAGTTTCTGTTGATGTGATGATGTTTTGTTATATAGAAAACAGTAACAGCTTCTGTGCTGTAAATATCGACAGACACTACTACATCTCATGATTTAATTGTGTTTACAACACTACCTTTAATTTATTCATCCAAAATTTGCATTTAACAACTAATCGTGTTTAATGAATGCATTCTACATGTTCTCCATCACACGAGCTGCTTATCTGTTTTGTTGTTTTTGCCATAACCGTGACTCTTCAGACATACATCGGTCCTGTACTGATATCAGTAAACCCTTTTAAACAGCTGCCGTATTTCACAGACCGGGAGGTTGAACTGTATCAGGGAGCTGTAAGTATTAACATCTATTAATAAGTTATAGACTAACTTATATTAAAGTGCCCCTATTATATATTATGAAAAAATCATATTTTTGTTTTGAGAGTGCCCAAGATGAGGCTGACATGCATGCAAGGTAAAAAAACACACTTAAATTCTCTTAAAATATGCATTAAGATTTACCTTATTTTATTAATGATTCCCAAATGGGTTGCTCAAGCAAACATTTTTTCAACTATTTCTTTGCGTGATACTAATTTTGGGTGATGTTCTGATAAATTTTGGCTTTGTTGTAAAGAGAACACGTATCATAATTACTGGATTACGGCTTATCAAGTGTTAAGGATCCTATACAGTGTTGGAGCTGACAAGATGGCTTTAATTTCACCTTATCAATTCCAGCCCAACACAAGGCTGATGCTTCACAGCTGTGTTATTGGTATAAAAACAGCCTTAACCTTTGACATTAAAATGTATTTTCCCTTACAGTGCAGTTTCTATTTAAGATGATGCCGTTCCAGGCACTCTGTTAATGCTTCAGGTTGACATCAATATAAAATGGCTTGGGATTTATTTCAAGAAATGACTTATTTTATAGACTCTGAGTCGACTCTTTCTTTTCAGAGACAATCATTTTATACGTGGTGCACTTTTAGATTTACTGTGTTGGATATTTTCAGTCACTCAGAGCTGTGTAACTTCCGTAGCTGTGTAACTTTTCCTGCCTGCATTAAGTAATTTAGCCTTTTTCGGCTAGGCATGTATTTCAGTCTGTTTTTATTTTGCTAGCAATACAGTGCTTAACATATACGAGTACAACTCACAAATATTTTTTTTCTATTATTAATATTCATATAGAATGGAATGCTTTACAATATTATATTTGTGCATATACACTCACTGTATGGCCACTTTATTAGGTACACCTTACTAGTACCAGGTTGGACCCTCTTTTGCCTTCAGAACTGCCTCCATCCTTCATGACATAGATTCACCAAGCTACTGGAACTATTCCTCAGAGATTTGTCAGCTGCACATCCTTGATGCGAAGCTCCCGTTCCACCACATCCCAAACGTGCTCTATTGGATTAAGGTCTGGTGACTGTGGAGTCCATTTGAGTACAGTGAACTCATTGTCATGTTCAAGAAACCAGTCAGAGATGATATGAGCATTATGACATGGTGCGTTATCCTGCTAGAAGTAGCCATCAGAAGATGGGTACACTGTGGTCATA